>NW_007732291.1:70769-76642 GCF_000696425.1 Galeopterus variegatus | reverse complement strand
ATTGGGTTGCTTGTTTTTTTCTTGTAAAGTTGTTTAAGTTCCTTGTATATTCTGGATATTAATCCTTTGTCAGTCGTATATTTTGCAAATATTTTCTCCCACCCTGTTGGTTGTCTTTTAGCTTTGTTAATTGTTTCTTTTGCTGTGCAGAAGCTTTTTAGTTTGATATAATCCCATTTGTTTACTTTTACTTTGGTTGCCTGTGCTTTTGGGGTTGTATTCATGAAGTCTTTGCTCAGTCCTACATCCTTAAGTGTTTCTCCTATGTTTTCTTTGAATAGTTTTATCTTTCTTTTTTCCTTTTTGTCTTTTTTTCGTGACTGGTAACGGGATCACAACCCTCAGTGTTGCGCCCGTACCGTGACTGGCAACGGGATCGCAACCCTCGGTGTCGTGCCCGCACCGCGCTCAACCAGTGAGCGGACCGGTCTCTAATGGGATCCGAACCCTTGGCGGGAGCGCCGCCACACTCCCAAGCGCTGCACTCTACCGAGTGTGCCACCGGGCCGGCCTGGAATAGTTTTGTCTTTTAAACTTTGCAAATACCTTAAGTTACTGAGGGCTGTAGTAGAGTTGTCAAGAATGCATATGCAGTCATCAAGTTTTATTCTGTTTTTTGACTGGTCAGAGACTCCATTATAAAAACAATAAGAGCTACACAGTTTTGGTCATGCATTAAACTTTCTGGGCCTTGGAGTGACTGGCTCTTAGCCTGGTACATCCTAAACATTCTACCTTACTTCTGTACGTTGGGGTTTTTTTGTTTTGTTTTTTGTTTTTTTGTTTTTTTTTTGTGACCGGTAAGGGGATCGCAACCCTTGGCTTGGTGTCGCCCGCACCGAGCTCAGCCAGTGAGCGCACCAGCCATCCCTATATAGGATCTGAACCCGTGGCGGGAGCGCCACTGTGCTCCCAGCACCGCACTCTCCCGAGTGAGCCACAGGGTCGGCCCTGTACATTGGTTTAGTTGTACTTGTTTTTGTTCTTTTAATCTATAGATTTCTCATTCATCTTTTTGTTGCTGATTTCCCTGGCATTTACTTATTGAAGAGATGGGTCATTTGTTCTGTAGTTTCCCATAGCCCGCCTTTTGCTGACTGCATCCCTAGTTTAACCTGGTTCTCAGGCCTCTGTATTTCATGGACATTGATGGTTACGTCTAGAGATTTGGGGATGGGGGCAAAATTGTTCCATAGGTGTGGTTTGCTTTAGTATCAGGAGGCACATGATGTCAATTGTGATGCTAGATCCAATAATTCATTAAGGATTGCAAAATGGTAATAATCTAATTTAATCTTTCCTTTTAAAACTGGAATATGTCTATAAAGACATAAGCTTCCCATCATCTGCTATTTGTGGTATGGTTCATAAAGGAAAATTAGAATAAGCATTTAATTCTTTCTCTTTACTAGTTTCCAAAATAAAATCCTCAAATGGGAACCCAATAGTTTTTTCTTTGTGTCATTTGGAATTCATGTCATGTATTTAAACATGTTTGATAATTTTAATTCATTTTTGATACAGTGCTTATCGATGCTCACATTTCCACATCTTTGACCAGCTGGAGCCTCTGCGTGCTGGCTCCTGAAGTTCTTTCCTGCTTTCTCATGTGACGAGGTTTTTCAGATTCCTCTTGTACACATCCTATCCCAGAACTGGAACCATTGATTTCTCCCAGTGGTTCTAGTTTCTTTTAGTTTTCAAGAACACTTTCTGGCCACTCTGGTCTCTCTTTCCAGGCCTTTGAGTGGACAGTTAGGAAATAAACATACTTTTAAAAGATGAAAAAAACATGAATTTATACTGATGTTTTCCATTTAAATTTATGGCTACTGGGTTTTAATTCTTCTGTGTAAAACCTTTATCTCCTTTCTGATGTGGTGAGGATCATGGTTCCCAAGGAAATCATGAATGATAAATTTTAGAATATCATGTAATTACTCAATTGTTTTATCCAACATTATATGTATCTCAGCTATCTGAGAATAATAAAATTTTACTTAAAAATTATATATGTGTGTATAATACCTATAATTATGGTTGTATTATTATTTTATTATACATACACACACCCTTGTTTAGTTTTTAGTGTTTGGGGTCTCTGTTAGTAAGTTGGGTCTCTTTTCCTGTCTTCTGAGTGTGTAGTTGTCTGTTGAATTCTTTCCATCTTTTTCCTTTCTGTTTTTCATGTTTTTCTTCTTTGCAGCTTCATTTATCTGTGACATCATCTGCTGTGTATTCACTCTCGTGCACCTTCTAGTGCAGACCTTACTTGTGAAGTGGTCTTTTCCATTTACTTAAAAGGTTTAACTCATTTCTGAGTTTTTCTGATTCTGACTTATAGCTTTCTTATCTTGTATCATTTTCTTATCTCTTTTCTCATGTTTCAAAGCAGTGAATCACAGATGACGTTTTGCAGGGATGTCTTGCTGGTGTGCTTTCATTCTGAGGATGTCATTTTCCTCCTTCAGCCATGGTCCTTTTCTGCTGTCATTTTTATGTGAAATCAGCTTTCCTGAACTTGAATCAGGGAGAGGTGGTTCTGATTACTCTTTCTAGACTTATGGCTCTAAAGTTCCTTGTTAGGCCATTTTCATGAAGTACTAAAAATATGGCCTCATTTTCCGAGATTTCCTGGTTTTTTTCTATTTTTGCTCCCTATTTTTCCTGGAACCAACCTTTCTTATACTGCAAGTCTTTTCAGCTGACCACAGTGGTGTTTGATATTTTCATTCCTAGCATTTCTCTGCAGTGTGGGGCTTTGTCCTGGAAGGGGCCAGCTGCTATGTTTTGAGCATTCTTAAGGCCCCTTATGCTCCAGCCCCTTGAGAGTTTACCATGAGTTCATGAATTACCATGAATCATCTGCAGATAAAACCCTATCTGGTTTCAACTGCTGTTCTCAAATTGGCCCCCTGTGCTTTACAAAATGAGTATCTGTTGGTTAATTTATCCTCCTGTCCTCAGTTCCATTAGATACTCTGTTGTGTCCCTTTTTCTCATAGACAGGTGTCAATACCAAGTGGATTGTAGTTTTTAGAGATTTGTCCTCACCTGCTCAAATCAGTTAATTTGTCCTCAACTCCTCATCAGTTAATTTTTTTTTCATTTAAATTATGTTTTTCAAATCTTGATTTTATTGTATGTGTTGTCCAAGGGCTTTACTTTTGTTTGCTACTCTTCTAGTAACTGTCTAGGAAGTCTGGGGGAGATTTAAAAACTATGTTTCCTCCACCATCTTCCCAGTTCACAATAGTCTTGTGATTTTTCTAAAAAAAAAAGATAGTTGTTAAAGGCACTGGATATTTTCTGAAAAGCAGAGTTAAAAGCAATTAAAAAAAAATCCCTTCTAACAGAGAGGCAAATCCAGGGAATTTTCGTTGTGTTTGTTTATAAGACTAGACACAGAAGAATTAGCAACAGTATCATCTTCAAACATAGGATCTTTAGCATAAGACTTGTTGCAATTTTAAAAAGAAATTCTATGAGTATAATTTGTGGCTTGTTAAAACATTTACGCCTCAGATCCTCGTAATTAATTGAACTCTAATAATAGTTTCCTGTCTCTGTAACAAACTAGGAGTATTTATCTGTGTTCTATATGTTTGCTCCGCCTCATTCTGACATCTGACTTTCAGAGTTCAAGGCAGTCATCTATTACTTTTCATGATACCCACCGGGAGAGAGAGTTCCGAGTCTTTTTTACCACTTGTTCTTAACTTGCACCCCACCCCTTTTTTTAACTGCTAGCGTTATATCCAAGAAAGTAGTAGAAAATGTGCTATAGGTTAGAGAATTACTGCTGAGATTAATTGAATATTTAAATATTTGATAATTATAACTAAGAGAACTTTCATAACAAATTCTATTATTTTGGTAAGGAAAGTATTTTTACCAGAAGGTCAATCTGAAATCAAAATATATATATGGGATTAAATTTTATTTTTGATTAATGGTGAAGCTGTTACCTGATTTAAAGCTCATGTTTATAAATTTGATTTAATGATAATATAAAATTCTATGGATGTCCTCATTTGGGAGCTAAATAAGCACAAATAAATTTTGGCCTCTCAGTAAAAACATTTCACATTTTTAGAAACTGAAGGAGGTTTTGTGATGTTTCCTCATCATAAATTTGAAACAAATGAGTCATTTTATCATAAAGAAGAAAATATAATTTAGGGTTATCTATGAAGATAAGCATAGTCAAGAGTAGCTTCTCATTTCAATTTAAATGTCTGTAAATGCTAAATTATAGTTGGCACATACGAATTCATCAATTTTATGTAATTTGGATAGGTGTCATTATACTAAAACTTTGAAATACCTGATTACTTAACATTTACATTAAACAAATATGTATAAAATATTTTTAAGCTTAATATCATGTTAGCCCTTGTACAGATTTTAAATCAAGAAGCAAAGGGTGAAGAATCATACAGCAAAATCAGTAACAGAAGTGAAATTTAAACTGTCAGTCACTGATTCCAAATATGATTCATAACTCATTGTTGCATTATTTCTCTAAGTGCCATCTATATTTTAATATCCAATAAAAACGAGTTACATATGCCACTCCCTTTTTCTTGTCAACCCAAACAAATTTTTCACTTCTAATGTGGATAATTATAACATGGCATTAGAGGTTCATAATTATTCTAAGTAATAGTTATAAGATAGTTTAAAGACATGCTTTTGAAATGTGTGTGGATTTTATGCTAGTCTCCACTGGCATTATTGGCTAGATAGTGTGAATGGGGGAGGTCAATTGACTACTGGAAAAAGCTGTTGACGTAGTTGACCTTAATATTTCTTTACCATCTGGAATAACTTTGATTTTGAGTGTCTAGAAGTGGGCACATTGTGACTACCATGATTAGATGAACATTGGATTGCTGGACTAGTCCCATTCAAGTTGATATTTCAGATTAGGGCATCAATTAATTACATGGGTTGCTTGCTTTAGGGGTCAAACCCCAGTTAGAAAATGTGATCTCTGACCTCTTGTGACATGTTTGGCATTGACATTTCTGAGTTCTCCTGGAGTTCTTCCTGTTGCTACAGATATACGTAAAACCAAACTATAAGTTCTCTTTGTGTGTAGGTTGCCTTTGAGGTTGCAACTAGGTACATGTTATTTCTTTATTTACTTATTAGAATTTAACTTTATGAAACCCAATTTCCAGGAACTGCTTATTTAAGCTAAATTTTCCTATATCTCTCTGTCAGTTTCTAGTCTTCGTTAGAACTATTGAGAGGAAGAAAATAGTCATCACATAAGTTATTTCTTTGTAAAGAAGTATTCTCATTTCAATCTGTACAATTTATTCTTTCTTACATATCTTATCATGGAAGCAGATTGGCAGGTATACTTTACCACTATTGTCATTATTATTTTATTTTACAGCCTTACAGATGAGGTAGCTGGTTCTGAAGAACCATAGTCACAGTGAGTTTTTTCCAATATGCCAAATTCTTATGACAATCATTTGCCTTGGGTTATTGTCTAGCTGTTTTCATGTGTTTGACATTTCTTTGCAGTTCTGTGAAGGAAACATACAGACAAGACACATAAAAGTATAAATAACCATTAAAAATAAAACAGTAGTACCAAATAATATGAGAGGCATAAGACAGAGAATGGGTCAGTTCCAAGTGGTTTAGCGTGTATTATTTATTACATTATAGGCCTTATACACAGGGGAATCACTGTGAGAGTCCGGATGGCCTTATGTAGGGTATGGAGTTAATCGGGTAGTTGGATGGGATTCCTGGAGGCAGACATGAAGAACAGGGACTATAGGGTTGTGAGGAAAAGTGGACAGAAAGGCGTAGAGGCCAGACCAGGAGAGCCTCTGATGCCAGCACTGAGA
>NW_007732291.1:67837-69795 GCF_000696425.1 Galeopterus variegatus | reverse complement strand
GAAAAGTGGACAGAAAGGCGTAGAGGCCAGACCAGGAGAGCCTCTGATGCCAGCACTGAGAGTTTTATCCTGTAGCTAGAGGGGAATAGCAATTTTTTTTAAACTATGGAAGTGGTAAAAGTTAAAACGTACTCGTTTTTTCCTCCTCAGCTAGATTGAGTGGTTCTCTTAAATGCCTGTCAGTCTACCTGCTCTTCCCTGGCCTGGCCTGGAGCTTTGCTCCTGTGATTTCCTACCTGTGCTTCCAGCCCCTGGTCTTGCTAGTCTCGGTTTCTCTGCCTGTTTGGTGTCAGAGATGGTTTTCCAAAACATCATATTACCAAATTGCTACTGTGTTGCAAGCCTTTTTCTATTGCCCGCGAAGTCCACATTGCTGTGCAAAGGCGTTGCTGTCTGGCCACCTCTTCAGCATGACCTCCTGCCACTTCCCACTCATCTTACACTCCAGAAGCCTGGGCCCTCGGCAGGTCCCACACTCTGCCTGGCTTGCCCTTCCCTGGCTCTTTCAAGGGTCATTTCCTAGGGAGTCTTTCCTGATGCCTTTAAGTCAACCTGAACCTTACAGTTTATCAGTTATAATTGGCTTTCTGTATTTCCTGGTTCCACATCCACAGATTCAACCAACATGATAGAAAATATTTGAATCCCCCCCGACACAAATACAATAAAAAATAATACAAAAATTAAAAACACAGTATAATGACTATGTAGTATTTACATTACGTTAGGGATTATAAGTAATCTAGAGATGATTTAAAGTATACAGGAGGATGTGCATAGGTTATTTGCAAATACTAAGCTATTTTATATCAGGGACTTGAGTGTCTCAGATTTTGGTATCCACAGGGTTCTTGAACCAGTCTCCCATGCATATTGAGCGAGTACTGTATTCTTCTGAATTTTTAGTTCGACTGTGTTCTTAAAATTCTCTTCCGGTTTCCCCCTTGTGCATAAAGTCCAGGTTCCTGAGCAGGGCATTTGTACAAAGCTCTTCACAGTTTGATTCTAGCACTGCTTTCATCTTTTCATACCCAGTGTCTCCCCACTCAATATTCTGCGTGAGGAGATGGTTCTCAATGGCCTGAATACTCTGTGGATTCTTTATTTTGAATTTTTCCTTCATTTGTGGCTAACATCATACCCATTCTTTTTTTTTTTTTTTTCTGACAGCTGGCTGGTAATGGGATCTGAACCTGTGACCTAGGGGTTATAAGGCTGTGTTCTAACCAACTGAACTAACTGGCAAGCCCTCTTTTAAGATTCAACTCAAATATTATCTCCATTGAGATTTTAATACATTCCTCATTATAACCAATCCCATTTCCCTTTCTCTTTGTTCCTGTGCTAATGTATATAAAATTTGATTTTATCATTTATTAAAGTTTTTTATGATCTTTGAAAAATGTTTCTGCTTCCTTTGCTGATTTGTGAGTACCTTAAGGGTAGGAAATATATCTTTCCTATCTTTATATCTTAGTATGAAGCATAGTAGTTGGGACATTAATAATAATAAATATTCAGTTGTGTTAACTGCACAGGTGGTTTCAAGGAGGTTTATGATAATTGATGACATTCAGTAGGTTATTATTTTGTGACAAACACTGTGCTTTATACAGTTTTCTTATCTCATTTAATTTTCACAACTCTCTGTGTGGCGTGCCGGTGACCCCACGTTGCTGAGACGACAGTGAAGCTTAGCAAGGTGAAGTAGATTGCCTGAAGTCACCCAGGCCATGATGGCAGAACTGAAACTAAGATGCAGGCCTGTCTGATGTCAGAGTCTGCGCTCTAAACCACTAAATGTTTCCTTCTGGAAACATTTAATGGGTGTACATTTGTATCCTTGCAAACTCTGAAGGTTTCAAAACAGAGTCATCTGTATGGTACTTACAAATCACCTCATTTCATCCTCACGACAGCTCTGTGAAGTTAAAATTAGCCTCACTGTCCAGGCAGAG
>NW_007732291.1:50605-67441 GCF_000696425.1 Galeopterus variegatus | reverse complement strand
AGAGTGTGAGGGTATAAGAAGTAAAGTATTTGTTCAGTGTCGAGCTCTTTTACTTGCCCGTAATCCTGCCGACTGGGCCAACTGTCCAGCTAAGGCTGTGTCTGGAGCTCACAGACCCTCCAAGCCCCTTCACAGACTGGGTCACAAACCCTTCACCTGCCAGGCTGTGTCCCCAGACCCCTCACACTCCAGGCTGTGTCCCCAGACCCCTCACACTCCAGGCTGGGTCACCAGACCCCTTACACACAGGTCTGTGAGCTAGGTAACCAGCACACAGGTCCTTGGAAGCCGTAAGTTGGAGAGCATAGCTGCGTGGTGCAGATGCCGGAGGCAATAAATTCCAGCCAAGGTGGCAGCACTGCATGGTGCAGATGCACTAACTCCACCCACACACAACCTGACCACAAAGAATGCTGCACCATCCCCAACCTGCCCCGAGGCGAGGGGGCCTGATTAAATTATTCTATTTTCCCAACACCCAGGTTAGGTGTTAGAATTACAAAGAACCTAATTCTTCAGAAGAGATTCTAAAATTTTTAAATAAATCCATCACTAAAGAATCCATAAAGATGTTGTTTAGGTTTTGAAGTTTATTATTTTTTGCTCAATGCAGTTTTAAAATAACCTATTTGTTTGCCATGTATAGCTATATATCAAGCAGCTAAACATTATTATTTTTAGAAATATTTTGTTTTATTCTAAAAGTAACATAACCATATTACAGGATACGTGGAAAGTAGAAAACAGAAAAATAACCACCTATAATTTCTCTACCCAAATTCAAGTAAGGTGCTTATTTTGATTTATTTCTTTTCTGCCACTTTTCATATATGTGTTTGTTGCCTCAGCATTATATTGCCTTTTCCATGGTGTTATTATTTAAAATGGTTGCACACTATTCTGTCTGGTGAGACTGCACTGTAATGTGGGAGGGAGGAGGATGGAGAAGCAAGATAAACAAACATTTATTATGAGGTTTACATTTCATTATCTTATTTACCCTCAAAACAGCCCCATGGGGTTGACTTTGTTATTTCATTTTGCAGAGATGCAGATAAAGGTGAAGTGGGTAAGTGACTTTTCTGAGGCCATGCGGCTAGTGAGTTGTGGAGCTGGTGTTTGAGTTCTGCATTTATGTTGCTTCCCTGTGTCATCTGCTAAATTCTTAAAACAATTCTCAGTATTCAATTGTACAGATATCCAGTTATACAAATAATGAGGCGAGAGCTTAGGGGAGTAAGCCGTACCAAGCAGCAGGAGCCATGTATTTACAGCTTAGCAAGTACGAGGCCCCGGGTGGAGCACCGCATGCTTGTTCCTCACTCAGCTCTCACTACAACCCTGTGGGTGAGTCATGTCCTCTGCCTTTTCCTTTTGTCATCTCGCTGCCTTCATTGTGTTCTAAGATAACGTGGCTGTTTTCCATTTTTTCGCTGTGTTCCATGTCCCCTTACATTCTAGCGTTTCCCCTGCTTGCAGTGGACACTCAGGTGTCTCAGTTTTCCTGACCATAAATAACTCTTCACTACCACAAATAAGTGTCTCCTTTTTGACCTGTACAAGGAGTTTTTTGGTATCTATATCCAGAAACACAAGTCCTCCTTGATTATAGAATATGCATATACCTAATTTGACCGAGCTCTCAAGAAAAGCTGCCTTGGTCTAGATATTGCTGAGTGCTGGACACAATGGGAAATTGTGTTTCCCTCTTGCCCGCACATACTTGACATGGTTCAGTTGCCCAGATGTGGTCACTCAGATGGATATTTTTATTTGCATTTCTGTATTGTTAAGTTTAGGCAGCTCCTGGTGTCCTTATGAGGTTTGGGGCTGGGTTTTCTGTGGGTGCCTGTTGTTATCCTTAGACCATTTTTTATTGGGATTATTATTTTTTTCTATTGATTTGCAGAAGCGAATCATATTATTCTAGACATTTATTCCCTTATAGGTTTTATGCTTTGTAAGTGTCTTTTCTCGTTCTGTCGTCTGTTTATTAACTTTTTCCATGGTGTTCTTTATTAAACAGAAAATTTTAATTTGTATGTGATCAAAGTAAAAAGCCACAAAAAATGATTACATTGTGAAATGTTGAATATACTAATTATCCCTGATTTGAGCATCATATATTGCACACAGGTGTTGATATTCAACACAGTACCCCACAGACAGGTCCAATCGATTATGTTCCCATAAAAATAAATAAAATAAAAATTCAATCTCTTTTGCCTAATATTTTATGCTTTTGAAATTTCATTTAAGAAGCCCTTCTTTATAAGAAGGCCATAAGAATATTCCCTACATTTTATTTTACTATCTTTATAGTTTTGCCTTTCACGGTGAGGTATTTGATCCATCTATAGTTCTCTTTTTACGTGGTAGGTAAATATCTACCTTACCTCATTATCTTATGATTCTCTCTCTAGTTAGTTTACTTTCTTTAGAATTTAAACTACAGAGTCAAAAACTCATGTGGGAGATATCTTAGGGGCCCTTATAGCATACTGTATAGTTTAATTACTTGACTAATTAAATAACTTAGTTAGCAGTACCATTGTTTGTCTGCCTTCTGCCCCCTGCAACCTCTTCCCACCACGATGTGATCTTTATGGGGTAAAGGTCTCTTTTGTGTTTGGGTATATCCCAAACACCTACAGCTAGCGACTGGCCCATGACATTCACTCAACAGTCTTCAACAATTTCATGAGGTCCTATAGCTTGTTACCCCCTGCAACCTCTTCCCACCACGATGTGATCTTTATGGGGTAAAGGTCTCTTTTGTGTTTGGGTATATCCCAAACACCTACAGCTAGTGACTGGCCCATGACATTCACTCAACAGTCTTCAACAATTTCATGAGGTCCTATAGCTTGTTAAGGATATGTTACAAATTTGCCTTTCAGTTTTATAGTAGCTAATACCAAGGGGAAAACTCAACATTTTAATAATGTCCATAAAGCAAAGCAATTGCGGAGGTGAGCCATAGTGATTTCTGATAGTACTAAAACCAGAAAGAAATTTATCCCTCGGGTTTTCAGAAAGTTGACTGTTTTCTAATGTTGCAGAGCTCATGTCATAGGGCAGAGTGTAGCCCTGGTCCTGAGTAGTCAGGTTGAGATTTCAGAGCCACTTTTAAATGTTACTGTTACATAAGAAAGAGTATGCCAAAGCAGTACTTCTGCTGTTGCTGTGCTCCTATTTCTAACTACAAAGGAAATTGACCATAAAACTTGGAGTGTATTTCAATTTCAGATACGAAACAGCTACATTATTCTTGAACCTATGGTGATTTTTGCATCATTACACAGATGTATCATTTTCATTAGTTGTATCATTGTTATAAACTGGTAAGTTTTGGGACGCTGTGGCTCACTCAGGAGAGTGCGGTGCTGGTAGTGCTGAGGCCGTGGGTTCGGATCCTATATGGGGATGGCCGGTGCACTCACTGGCCGAGCATGGTGCAGACAGCACCAAGCCAAGGGTTATGATCTCCTTACCGGTCAAAATAAATAAACTGGTTAGTTTTTTTAAAAGTTGGTAAAATTTGGGGATAGGCCTAATTTAATAATTGAAAAGATTTGAGCTAGCTGTAACATGTATAGTTCATTATTATTGAAATCAAGACATTGAATTAAAAATATTTCCTTTGTATAAAATGGAGCAAATATTAATAAAGTAAGTGGTGTTTGTGTCATGGGAACTTTGCCTCTTATGGAAGTGATATCTGTCTTGACCTAGTTTTAAAATAACTAAAAGTTTTACTTTGCCAATTTTAATTAAAGTCACTGTGTAAATAATAGAGGTTAAAACCTAAGATACTGTAATTATTTATAGCGTTACATTTGGGGTAATCATAATAGAGGAAATTTTTAAAGAAAGTATTTGTAATGGCTTTACTATTAATGAAAAATACAATGTAAAAGAAGGGTTTATTTTTGTTGATTAATCCCCATAAAAATCTTTACAATGTATCTATATTCAGTGAACACTGTAAATTATTCTTAATAAGTTCAGAAATGAGGGAAATTAAGACTCAGCAGTTATGATTGAACAGAAGTTGTGAGATGGGTATGAAAGCCTCCTGAAAAACTTTGCCTCTCCTTGTTGGCTCTTGTGGACAGTCACCCTGGAGCTCTGTGAAGATGGATATACCATAACTTATTTTACTATTATGGACATTTAGATCTTTTTTTTCCCTATGAAATTTCATGACTTGAGGAACATTTTTCTACATAAGGATTATCTGTAAGGCTGTTGATACATAATTCCAAACTGCTTTCCAGAAAGTATTTCAACAACAGTGTGCTGAGAGTGGCCATGTGAATGTATCTTCACAAGCAGTGAGGATAATAATTTCAAGTATCTTGCTGATTTAACAGGGGAAAATAGTTCTCTCGTTGTTTTAGTTTTACATTTTAAGGATATAAGATTCCTTCAAGTTTGTCATAAATGTTTTTCTATTTTATTGTTTGCTTTTAATTTGCAGAATGAAAGTTAGTGTTAATTGCTCCAGAGGCTAGAAAAAAATAGGGTTTCTGATGTTTATGTCATGAAGAAATTCCACATTTCTTATCTAGTCAGATATTTTGGATCTTCTCCTCTGTTATTTCCATAGCTTTTATACCCAGAAAGTCTTTTAACATCAGGAGATTAGATCAATATTTACTTAAGTTTCTATCTTGAATTTTATGATTCTGATTTTTTCATGAGTCTTTTTTCTGCCCCCGAGGCAGTTCACTGGGGCCAGCTGGGAGCTGGGGGAGGGGTACTGAAATTGTGGGGGCAGTGCCTAGTTTTAAGGCATTTATCTGGATTATCCAGAATACACCTAAAATAAGTTTGTTATATTAACACCCAAATTGTAAAAGCCTCTGGAGTCCATGACAGCATGAAGCTGTTTGTAAGGAAAAGAGGATCAGGCATTCATTATGCATCCCAGGCATTCATTATGTGCTCAGTTTTAGCAGAAAGCATGTCACTACATTTTGTGGTGGCTCTTTCTTCCACAGATGCAACCACGTTTATGCTATGTCCATGAGTGTTCATCTCCAATAGGATGCCAGATGTTTCTGAGACTGAATCATTATTAGAAGGTTTAAAGATAGATAACTACTTTCAAGAAATTATGACTCATGAATTTTCTTACTTTTGTAAAAATGTTAAAAAAGCAGTCTCTGTTGCCATTAACTGTGTATTTTTTTGTCTTGGAACATGCAGAATTATCTCAGGGGAGATGGAACAATGCAGAGCTTTGCAAGCCAGTTGCTTGGCTGCACTTCAGGCTCAGCAGCGATTGGAATGCAGTGTCCTGGGAGAGAAAGGAGCGCTCTGGGGCTCCAGACTGTGGTAGAAAAGTTAAGGAATGGAAATGGATAGTTTGGGAGAAAATGAAAAAGGAACTTACTGGAGAAGTTCAGAGAAATTGAATATAGCATTTAAATATTAGACATTTACACACCATTTTATGATTTATGCTACTGAATGAAATTAAAGTAGGAGACTAGAAGGCCACTGTAAATATATCTCAAACTCAGATTGCTGTTTTTGCCTCTTTATTGGGAGAAGATAAGTCCCTGGGATTGGTTGGGCCACTGTGAGAAAATGAGACCTGGAGTTCCCTTCACCTGAGTTACTAGCAGATGTATTTCCCTATGAAGAAAGCCTGCTTGATGGCTTACTTGATGACCTAAGAAAATGAATAATGCACTGTGATCCTTTGTTATATTTGAGGTATCGTGTAAATCACGCAACTTCCAGAGTTTATTTATAATTAAGTCAAGACCATCTTAAGGCTTGTCCAATATACTTGGTCCATAATGCTCAATAGGGTCACATTGCTCCTCTATTTACTTACTGTCTGCAGTGTTCCGGCTCAATTCTAATCTTTTTCTTTACTTTTTAAGAACAACAGGCGAGAATCAACCTCTTTGAACTTATTTTCTTTAAGAACATGACTATATATTTTTTAAAAGAAGAGTGAGTAGGAAAAATTCAAGAAACTTGTCAAGTTTAGGCATTACTTTACAAGCTTGTATTTCTTGACAGGTGCCACTGTTATAAGTAACGAATACACGTTCTTAGCCTTTAGATGACATTTTAAATATGTACTAGATCACTTATTCTTTATGCTGGTTTGTCTTTCCATTCAGAAAACATGAAATCATTAACTCACAGCTGTTGTATTCTCAAGGTGGATCAGTAGTAGGAGTTGTCACTTTTTTATTTTGCATAGTTGCTGTTCTTACGTTCTAATTAGGACTAATCCTTTAGCCACACCCTCTTGTGATCCTTATCCTTGTGGAGAGGGCTCCCCAATGTCAGCCTGATCTTCATCAGGTACCTCTTTTGTAGCCCCTCAGAGACTGGAGACAGTGAACCAAATGACCAGAATATATTGCTTTACCTGGTGTCCATCTCCCGGAACTCAGGAGGTTGAGACCTGTGTGCTGTTGGCACAGAGAGAGTCAAACTATTCTTACTGCCTCTCCACCCATGCTCAAAAGCTGTTGGGTACATAGTGTCTGGGAAAACCTGTTCACATGGTGAAAGTTTGTGGATAAAAATGTGTCAAGGAATAATGCTATGCCATTCTTGTTTAAAAAAAAAATTAGCGGGGCCGGCCCGGTGGCGCACTGCTACAGTGCGCCGCTTAGGAGCCAGGCGGCGCTCCCGCCGAGGGTTCGGATCCCACATACAGACCGGTTCCCACTCACTGGCTGAGCGAGGTGCGGGAGCAACACCGAGGGTTGCGATCCCGTGCCGGTCCTGGTCCGGTGCGGGCGCGACACTGAGGGTTGCGGTCCGTTGCCGGACACGGAAAAAGACAAAAAAAAAAAAAAAAAAAATTAGCAAAATAGGACTGAAAAGGAATGTCCTCAATATAAGATACGTACCACAATCCTATAACAAACGTATTTGTATTTATTTTTATTGATTTATATTGATAAAATATATGTATCAGTAACCATCTTCAAGTATCATGTTTAATGGTGAACTATTATAGGAAACCCCTGTAAAATCTAGAACAAGACAAGGATACTCACTATTACTATCTATGGTATACATTTTACTAGAAGTCCTAATTAGTTCAGTAGAAAAACACGAGTGCAATAGGCTTTTCATACAAACTTAGAACTAATAAGAGAGTTTAGCAAAGTTGCCCAGTATATACCGTCAACCACCAAGTAGAAAATATATTTTAAAAAATCCCTTTTTGAAAAAAAACAATAAATATAAAATATCTAGGAAAAACCCAAAAGATATGCAAGAATTTAATGGAGAAAAATTACAAAATTTTATTAAGGACATAGAAGGTATAAACAAATGAACACATGTACCAAGTTCATCAGTGGGAAAACAACACTGCAATGATATGTTCTCCTCAAATTAATTAAAATCCCAACAGTGTTTTTATGAATTTTGGCAAAATTATTCTAACTTATTGTGGGTGATAACAAGGACCAAGGAGAGCCATGATGAATTTGAAAAGAAAGGTGGGGAGCTGCCCAAGATTGGCAAGCTTGTGTGGAAAGAAACTTTGCTTTGTTGTTGGGGGCATGTGTAGCTACTTTTAAAAAGTAAAAATCGTCTTTAGCTAGTAGATGCACAAACAAAATTCAGAAGGGCATACAGTACTGTGGAGAAATGAGTCTTCCTTCTACCCCTTGCACCCCGAGCCACTCTTAACAGTTTCTGGAATGAAGATGTCTCTGGAACCCTTTTGTGCATGTAGAAAGATAATAATATAGTGTTTTTGAGAAATACTGACATCTTATACCACGAATTTTTAAAAATATATTTTAGTACTTATGTCATCTTAACACCTATGACACTGCTTCATTTCTTATAATATGTAATAGGTATGGTTATATTATAAATTATTTAACCAGTCCCCTGAGATGTATGCTTAGATTATTTCTACTCTTTTCTCGATGCCAACAGTGCCAAAAGGAATTTTCTTCCTTGTATAGACATATCATTTCAGACATGTGTAAGTATATCTACAGGATAAATTACTAGAAGTAATTTGCTGGGGCAAAGGGTGAATACATTTCTACTTTTGATAGATATTACCAAATGCACCTCCACAAGAGTAGTACTTATCTATATCCCAACAGCAGTGTGTTTTCTATCAAACGCAATCTGCCGTGCACTGTGGATTGTGTGTATCATCAGTCTGATAGCAGTAGTTCTTATGTTAGGTCCATTGTGATAAGTGTTATAGATATATTTCCCGGCTTGTCATTTGTATTTTAACTTTGGTTATTGTGTTTTTTCCTAGATTGAAATTGCTGATGTTGTGTGAATTTGTTAATCTTGTTATATCACTTCTGGCTTTTGTTTCATACTTAGAAGGTTTCCTTACCAGTGTGAGGAACACTGTCTAGTGCTCTCCTTCTAATGGTTTTGTGGTTTTGTTTTTCATTTTTCAAACTGATCTGTCTAGAATTTATTTGTGGTTGCAGACTAGGGCAGGGCTTTGTCATTTTTTTCTCAATTAGATAGCCAGTTTTCTAAATACCATGCATTGATTTATCAATCTTCCCAGCAATAATTTGAAATGTCACTTTATTATAGTCAAACTTCCCATCTTCTTTTGTACAGTAGCATTTCAGAATTTTCTTCATACATATTTTGTCACTTCTGTTTATTACTAGGAATTATATTTTTCTTATTGCTGTTGTGATCAATTAAGGTCTGGTCTTTTAAATCTCATAACTGGTTTTTTGGTTTGTATATGTGAATGCTGTTGATGTTAGTATATTAGTTGGTACCCAAAGAATTTATTGAATTATTTAAAAATAGCATATCAGCTAATTTTCTTGGGTTTTTCAGATACATGATTTGCAAATAATGATTGTTTTAACTCCTTCCTAACTTTACACCTATTTCAACTGTTGGTTGTTACCTTTGCAGAGTATTAAAGAAGAATGGTAGCAGCAGACACCTGTGAGCATTCCTGGTGAGGCTGAGGCAGTGCTGCTGTATTTACTCACTTCTGTCTTGTGAGGGGCTAGGTGCAGAATCCTATTAAATACCTTTTGCACATGTATTGATGTCATTATGACTTTTCATTTTTTTATTAGTGAGGTGAATTATGTCTTTAGATTTCTTGATAGTAAATCTTCCTTGAATTCCTGGAATTAAATACTTGGTTATGGTATATTCTTTTGATTAGACTTTGTATATTAAAATATTTTATTTAGGATTGTTATATCAGTATTTCCATGGGCACTAGTGTTCTTTTTCTAAGCTATTTTGTAGGGATTTGTTACCATTATATGTTACGTTCTTTGCTTGCCTTCATTATATGCACTGGAAGAGTTTAAATCACAGTGGAGTTATCTAGTCACTAAAAGTTTGGTGGGATTACCTTATGAATATGTGTCTAGCTGGTGTTTTTCTGGGGAAGTTATTTGCCAACTTCCTCTATTTATTTCTTAGGAAATTGTCCTTTTTAGACATTTAATTTATTTATTTATTTTTGTGGTTGAGTTTTGGTCATTCATATTTTCTTAGAAAATCATCGTGTTTATCTTATATTTTTGCACAGAACTGAACTAAGTAGTTGTTTAACTTTCTTGCTACATATGGCTGTGTCCCTGTAGAATTTTCTTAGTTTGTATGTTTGTGTTTTGTGGCTTCACTGTTTATTAGATTAGCTAACGATACCTCTGTTTTATTTTGCCCTAAGAAGTAGCTCCTGGATTAATATTGTTAGTTCTACAGTTTTTGCTTTTTAATAGCACTGCTTTAGCTTTTTATTATTGTTTTTAGATCTTTTGCAATCTTAGGTAACTTTTATGACTCGATGGCTGCTTATGAGAGTTTTCTAGTTTTGCTATTATTAGGTTGTTTAATTTCACTGTGACTGGCAAAGGTCTGTATCACTTTTGGAATATCTTAAGGTCATCTTTGTGGCAATTTTGTGGTCAATTTTTATGAATGTTCCGTGGACCCGTTGAAGATGTTTCCTTGGTTTCAGAGTAAATCAACTGTATCTGTCTTATTAGTTAGGTCTTCTCTAGCCATACTTAATTTTTGTCTGCTAGGTTTTTTTGTGAACTGAGAGAAATTAAAGTCTCATAACCCTTTATTTGTTTCTTATAGTTTTTGCATCATAACTATCTTCATGCTGTTCATCTCTTTTAAAAATGATTTTTGTGGGGCCGAGCCCGTGGTGCACTCGGGAGAGTGCAGCGCTGGGAGCGCAGTAGCGCTCCCGCCGCGGGTTCGGATCCTATATAGGAATGACTGGTTCACTCACAGTGTTCACTGGCTGAGCGTGGTGCGGCCAGTCTCAAAAAAAGGACAAAAAAAAAAAAGATTTTTGTGCTGGATTCTAAACACTGTACATTGCAGTCTCAATGCCTGCTTCACTTGGATTGTGTTTTTGTGATATGCCTTTGCCTGTTCATTTTCAATCTTTCTGAGCCACTCTTTATTTTTTTAATTACTGAGTTTAGCCAATTTTAATTTATTAAAGAGAACAACATGTATTTTTTTGGTCCTCTCATTGTATTTAATAGGCTTTCCGTTTTTATGTTGCACTACATGATATGTTTTCTATGAGTTTCTTCAGATAATTTAGAAGTATTTTTGTTTCAAGGATTACCTTTATAAATTTAAATAGTATACTTCATTGCTAAGATAGTTTTTACTGGCTCTGTACTGATTACAGTGAGGAAATTATATGTTTTTACTTTGACCCATCTCCCTTCCCCACTTTCCAAACTTTAGTTGATTATTTTTGTTAGCATTGACCTTTGTACATCAAACTATGTTTATACCTCTACTACAAGATTTATCATTTTTAATCTTTTGACTATGATCAGAAAGGGTGACAATGTAAGTGTGCGTGGACTGACTCCCCCACTTTCTTCCTCTTCCACAGCCCCCGTTTCGTTCATTACGGCACGGCTCTGTTGTCAGACTCACCGTTGTTTCTTCTCTGCCCATAATCCCCATGTTTCATTCTTAGTCCTTCAATTAACTGGATTGACAGAAAAAGGCAATTTTTAAAACTGAGCTATCTCCTAAACAGAAAAGAGTTATCTTCTATACACCAAAGACACAAGTGCTCATTAGTCCTTTTGCTTGGGTTTACTGGTTTTCATTGTTAAAATTTATCCTCTGAATTTACAATTTTGCATTTTCAAATTTAGTTGTTGCTTTTGCATTTTCAAATTTAGTTGTTGCTTTGATACCTGAATGACAGACTGATTGAATACAAATCTTGTGTCTTACTGTATTTCATTGAGGACTTGATAGGCATCACGCCTCTGTTCTAGCATGGACTGTTTCTCTGGAGAATCTGAGGCCAGTCTGATTTGTCTCAGAATATGTTTTTATCTCGATGTCCACAAATTCAACTGTATCTATAACATTTTGTTTTAAAAAGGAAAACAAAGATACAAGGGGCTGGCTGGTTATCTCAGTTGGTTAGAGCATGGTGCTGTAACACCAAGGTTGAGGGTTTGGATCCCTGTTCTGGCCATCCACTAAAGAAATAAAAATAAAAATAAAAAAAATTATAGTGAAACCTTTAAAAAATTTTTTAAAAAGATAGAAAGCAAATATGCCAAATGTTAGCATTAGTTAAATGTTATTGGTGAATAGGGAATATCTCATTTTTTTTTTTTTTGTCTTTTTTTAAATCTTTTTCCGTGTCCGGCAACGGATCGCAACCCTCAGTGTTGCCCCGTACCGGACCGGGGACCGGCAACGGAATTGCAACCCTCGGCGCTGCTCCCGCGCCTCGCTCAGCCAGTGAGCGGGAACCGGTCTGTACGTGGGATCCGAACCCTCGGGCGGGAGCGCCGCCGCGCTTCCCAAGCGGTGCACTTATCCAGCGCGCCACCAGGCCGGCCCCAATATCTCATTTTTTTATTAAAAAAAAAAATACTATGTTACTATAAGTCAGGGAATACTTGCCTGTTTCAGTACCTTAGTCCAAAGTACATTTCATTGAAAATCACATTTTTGCTTTGTTGACCAGAACATGCATGCATCTGTGTTTCCCTCATGTGTTGACAGGTACTCATGTAATTCCTGTATTTTCTCTGGTGTCATTTCCTAAGTTTTGAATGAAGGGGACAGGACCTCTCTGTCCAGCGCCTTGGGTCCCACCCAGCAACCTGAGGTATGGAGCCAGGAACCAGACCCTCCTCCCACAACAAGGCACACCACGCCAGTACCTTGGGGTCCACCCAGGGACCCGAGGCAAGAAGAAGGGAACTGGACCTCTCTCCCACAATGAGTGACACTGTGCCAGCACCTCGGAGCCTGCCTGGCCCAGAGGCATGCAGAAGGGGACTGGACCCTCCTCCCATACCAGGCACAAAACGCCAGCACCTCGGGGCCCACCTGGGTACTCGAGGCATGGAGAAGGGGACTGGACCCTCCTCCCATACCAGGCACAAAACGCCAGCACCTCGGGGCCCACCTGGGTACTCGAGGCATAGAGAAGGGGACCAGACCCTCCTCCCACAACCAGGCACACTGTGCCAGTACCTTGGGGCCCACGCAGGGACCCAGGACATGGAGAAGGGGACTGGACCCCCTCCCAAAACCAGGCACATGGCGCCAGCGCCTTGGGGCCTGCCCAGGGACCAGAGGCATGGAGAAGGGGACCAAACACACCCCACAACCAGGCATACTGCCAGTGCCAAGGAGCATGCCAAAAACAGCACCTCCACGTGGGTGGCCCACCACAGCCACCACAATAACCAGGGCTGCTGCAAAAGCGGCTAGACACCACAGCNGTGGGATCCGAACCCTCGGGCGGGAGCGCCGCCGCGCTTCCCAAGCGGTGCACTTATCCAGCGCGCCACCAGGCCGGCCCCAATATCTCATTTTTTTATTAAAAAAAAAAATACTATGTTACTATAAGTCAGGGAATACTTGCCTGTTTCAGTACCTTAGTCCAAAGTACATTTCATTGAAAATCACATTTTTGCTTTGTTGACCAGAACATGCATGCATCTGTGTTTCCCTCATGTGTTGACAGGTACTCATGTAATTCCTGTATTTTCTCTGGTGTCATTTCCTAAGTTTTGAATGAAGGGGACAGGACCTCTCTGTCCAGCGCCTTGGGTCCCACCCAGCAACCTGAGGTATGGAGCCAGGAACCAGACCCTCCTCCCACAACAAGGCACACCACGCCAGTACCTTGGGGTCCACCCAGGGACCCGAGGCAAGAAGAAGGGAACTGGACCTCTCTCCCACAATGAGTGACACTGTGCCAGCACCTCGGAGCCTGCCTGGCCCAGAGGCATGCAGAAGGGGACTGGACCCTCCTCCCATACCAGGCACAAAACGCCAGCACCTCGGGGCCCACCTGGGTACTCGAGGCATGGAGAAGGGGACTGGACCCTCCTCCCATACCAGGCACAAAACGCCAGCACCTCGGGGCCCACCTGGGTACTCGAGGCATAGAGAAGGGGACCAGACCCTACTCCCACAACCAGGCACACTGTGCCAGTACCTTGGGGCCCACACAGGGACCCAGGACATGGAGAAGGGGACTGGACCCTCCTCCCATACCAGGCACAAAACGCCAGCACCTCGGGGCCCACCTGGGTACTCGAGGCATGGAGAAGGGGACCAGACCCTACTCCCACAACCAGGCACACTGTGCCAGTACCTTGGGGCCCACACAGGGACCCAGGACATGGAGAAGGGGACTGGACCCTCCTCCCATACCAGGCACAAAACGCCAGCACCTCGGGGCCCACCTGGGTACTCGAGGCATGGAGAAGGGGACCAGACCCTACTCCCACAACCAGGCACACTGTGCCAGTACCTTGGGGCCCACACAGGGACCCAGGACATGGAGAAGGGGACTGGACCCCCTCCCAAAACCAGGCACATGGCGCCAGCGCCTTGGGGCCTGCCCAGGGACCAGAGGCATGGAGAAGGGGACCAAACACACCCCACAACCAGGCATACTGCCAGTGCCAAGGAGCATGCCAAAAACAGCACCTCCACGTGGGTGGCCCACCACAGCCACCACAATAACCAGGGCTGCTGCAAAAGCGGCTAGACGCCACAGCCACTACGCAGATGGTCCACCAGCCACTGGAGTGTATTCACACAAGAAGAGTCACCAACAGAGACAAGGAAAAGAAGAGGATATCTCTTTCCACAAAACCCATTTCAGAGTGACAGAAGAAGCATCTGCTCTATGATAATATTGGGGGACCTGATCACATCTCTCAGCATTGGACTAAATCATCTAGGCAACACATTAACAGAGTAACCATTATTCTTTCAGAAGGAGAGAAGAAATCTAGGGTTATCAATGCTGGGAGGGGAGGGAGAGGGGGATGGGGAGAGGTTAGGAAAGGGGCATAAAGGGGCCGGCCTGGTGGCGCACTGCTACAGTGCGCTGCTTGGGAGCGCGGTGGCGCTCCTGCCAAGGGTTCGGATCCCACATACAGACCGGCCGCTCACTGGCTGAGCGAGGTGCAGGCGCGACACCAGGGTTGCGATCCCGTTGCCGGTCCCGATCCGGTACGGGCGCGACACTGAGGGTTGCGATCCGTTGCCGGTCACGAAAAAAGACAAAAAGGAAAAAAAAAAAAAGAATAATTATGATTTGTAACAATATATATGCTAGTAATATTGATTTAATCAACATATCTCAATGTTCAACCCCCAAAATATGTATAACTGATTTTGATTCAATAAAAAAAATAAATTTAAAAAAAAACTTTTGTGATTCTAAGGTCCTATGGTTGGGTGGGGTTTATAAAATTCTCAAGTTAACATCTGCAGAGTAGAAGTTAGTGGTAATTGCTCCAGAGGCTGAAACTAAATGGGATGATTGACTAAGATCTGTTAAGTGAGTTATATTTGCTGGTCTATGGCTATTTGGAACAAATACTGCTCTAAACATATATGATAGAATTTAGGTTTAAAATACCATGATAATTGGAAGAGTGGAATAGAGTGTTCAGGACTTTTTTCTTTCTTTCTTTCCTTCCTTCCTTACAACAGGGCTCTCATAAATACAAGTCATAATAAAGGAGAAACAGATTGCATTCATTTTCTTGTGTTTGTTCATTTTTAGTTTTGGGTACTAAAGAATTTTTAATTTTGTTTCTTCTCTGTGTTCAGGTACATGTCTCGAGTCCACGGTATGCATCCAAAAGAGACCACCCGCCAGCTGAGCTTAGCTGTGAAAGATGGTCTAATTGTTGAAACGCTAACAGTGGGCTGCAAAGGCTCAAAAGCTGGTATTGAACAAGAGGGATATTGGTTGCCAGGAGATGAAATTGTAAGTATATTTTATTTGATAATTTTAGAGATGTAGACTTTCAGTTTTTGAACATTGTTTAGATCCAAACTATAGAAATTCATTTTCAGAAGTTTAATAATATTTCATTTAAAAATGTTTATCAATATTAAGGCTCTACATTGGTTGGATGGATACTTTTCTTACTAATTCTTTAGCACATAACTTACTTTCACCAAGAGCCTACTTTTTGTATATTACCTTGAATCTAAAAAACAAACAAAAGCCCTTTTAATGTACACACAATTAATGGCATTCCTAAGTATTTTCTTCAGTAAACATTAGCAAAAAATGTTTTGATTCAGGCTAACATTGATGTCATCTAGACAGACTGAAAGGGATAAACTGTTTTCTTAGGGAAACAATCTCGGTCAGGGTTGGGTGGCATCAGGGCCTAGAGCCACACTTCAGGAATAATTTTGTTGTAGGGTACAAAGCTTCCAGATATTAGATTGCCTATGCCTTTCCTGACGAATGACTGCTGCAGGTTTTGTGCACTGAAGCAGAAATTGAACAGAAAAGGCAGAAAGTTGATTCTGTTTATATTTTTATCTGGGTCTTATTTTGACTCCTCTAACAAGTGACAATATTTTAATGTTCTATTTCCTCTCGGTATATAACTTTATACTCAGAGTCACATACAGAAGTGCATCTTTTTCTTATTTAAATGTTGGTTACATGTGTAATATTTCTACCTTACTGCCTTATTTTCTTTTGCTATTTCTAATACCTTGGTTAGAAATGTTTTAATTTTTACAAAGGAACATTATTTAAGAGAATAGGTTTCAAATATAATAGATGTTAATTTTTTCAGTTTTTGAATGGAATGGATTTAGTAATTGTGTATATTGAGAGTGTTTTATCATAAATTCTCTAAAATCTAAAATTATAAAAATGACAAAGTCTTAAAAATTGGCTCTTTGTGAAAACTTTTTCCAGAAACTCTGAATTTCCTTCCTTTTCTGGCTCTACAGCAGATGAGCCAACAGACACACTAACCTGTCAGGTCTGAGAGTGGCAAACCAACCAGCACAGCTTCTGTGGGATGTTAGAAACTTAGAAAAGCTGTTCAGGCTTAACGCTGTTTTTGTCAACTTAATCTGTGCCTTTAAAGCTTCAGGAAAAAAAAAAATTCACATTTTCCACAAACAGAAAACATGGAAGAAAAAAATCTTTACTTCCACTGGTATCATTTGGTTTGTGCACTACAGTATTCTTGAGAAGTTAACTGAAAATGTTTATATCAGAACAATTTTTCTATTAAGTTTTTCTATTTATTTTTCTAGAAAAGTAAAGGTTTGTTGCCAGTGAAGAATCTTTGGATGCCAGAACATAATAAAAATAATGTCAAGTAATGTAGATCTGTCTGCACAGACATTTAAAGGAGGGTCTTAATTATTGATAGTTTATTATATACTCAGAATAATCCAGGTAAGATTTTAATCCTGAAACACTTGGAAATCTATAGATTTGGTACAGAGACAACACCAGTGATTTCTTTTTTTTTTTTTTTTTTTTTTTTTTTTTTTTTTTTTTTTTTT
>NW_007732291.1:20635-49669 GCF_000696425.1 Galeopterus variegatus | reverse complement strand
TTTTTTTTTTTTTTTTTTTTTTTTTTTTTGTCTTTTTGTCTTTTTTCATGACCGGCAACTGATCGCAACCCTCAGTGTCGCGCCCGTACCGGACTGGGACCGGCAACGGGATCGCAAACCTCGGTGTTGCCCCCGCTCCTCGCTCAGCCAGTGAGCGGCCGGTCTGCATGTGGGATCCGAACCCTCAGCAGGAGCGCCGCCGCGCTTCCCAAGCGGCGCACTGTAGCAGTGAGCCACCGGGCCGGCCCAACACCAGTGATTTCTGAAGTTTATATGGCAGTTATAGAAAGTGCAGTAACAGGAAGTGCAGCTCAATCCACTGGATTTGGTTCATCTATCATGTGCACGTTTTTTCAGAAAAGTGACTTTTTTCTCTTTACTTTTTAGACTTGTGCTTTTCCCTGTGCTTTCTTCCTTTGAGTTGAAGTTTCTTTGTTCACTTTAGTTCAACAACAGTTAGTGAGCTTATTTTATGTTTACTACTATATTAGCTTCTATATTCTATTTTTTTATTTTAACATGTTCTTATGGAATATATTTATAACATCATCCTTTTATCTTTTTTTTCTTATATGTAAATCAAACAGACAGTATACAGGTTTAATTCTGATTGGTTCTTATTCACAAAAATTTTTACACTATATACCCATATATAGTATAAGCACAGCTGCCTATATCAAAATTGTGCCTAGTTTATAATGTGAATATTAAAAACTCAGAGGTAATGTAGTGTAGTAAAAAGCACAAGGTCTTATATGTGACAATAAACAGTTTCAGTTTCATCTCAAGCATTTGTTTAGTTTTATGGCCTTGAGGAAATTTCTTAGCTTCTTTGATTATCAGTTCTCATCTATAACATAGACATATTAATATCTATTTCATTTGATTGTTTTAAGATTTAAATGATATTATGTATACAAAGTAACCATGTACTCAGAGCAAGTTTTTGACCAGTGGATAAATATACTTAAGAAATGCTTGTATATAATATAAGAAAAGGACACAAATTTCTTACTAACCATATAAGCAAAAATTTTTATCAGGGTCTTTTTACTTTTTAACCTGTATTCGCAAATACAAAACTTATAAAGAAGTTTTTCTTTAAAACAATGGATCTTTATTTAAGGCGTAACTATAAAATACTGAGACTAATGATATGTGTATTTCATTACCTTGGCTGGTATACCACCAGAGGCTGTCTGTGTTCTACAGTTTTCATGCCCTACTGACACTCTAGAAGGACATATAATTAACTAGGTCACATTTGGCACAGCACAAGCATCTCACACTGGCCAGCTTTGTGTATTTGTAGAGATTGTTCCGCCTGTGCACACAGGCTGCTGTGTATGATGGTGCCAGTAGAGACCTGCACAGTTTAGGAAGCACCATCACACCACAGATGTGATGCATTTGTGTACTTATTCAACAGTTTTCTGGCATAGAGCAGCAAAGTGTCTTATTCTAATAGAATGAGAGTCCAATAAGAACGTCTGATGGAAGGGTCTCCTTTCCTAGTTTTTCACAAAGGCATTCTGTGGGCCCGTGACCATCCTGCATGCTGCATTTGGATCTGGGACTCCTACCTACCTTTACAGCTTCACCACCTTGTGTATAGTGTAAATCACTGTGATGCCTCTAAAAGCTTGAGTTTTTAAATCGAAAGATGTTTGTCACTATTTGTCTTAACTTTCTGACTCAGTGTCAAGAAAGGAGAGTCAAGTAGATGTATGTGGCCTTGGAAAGGGAAGGTGTAGGATGTTTTTGATTATTTGCTTTTAAACATTTAATTTAAAGTTACAAATCTTCTTTACTCAGGCAGTTCTGTCATTTTAAAATGGGTAGTAAAAGCTCTTCTTCCTTTCCTCTATTACCTCTAAAAATAGAAGCTGTAGATGCCAAGGCAGGGAGAAAAGTTTATTTCTCTTGATAAGTCCCACAAGTTGTATCTCCTGTGGTACTTTGTATCTGCAGAGAGGCTGGACTCTGTTTGTCCTCACCTCCACAGCTACGCTGAGGACAAGGCAGATGAATCGTAGTTTTCTCTGTGCCTCTTGACTATAGCTGATGGAGTGCAAAAGTCAAAGAGTTTGTTGCATTACATTTTTATTCCATCTCTGCTATCTTTTTCCCAGTGCTTATTTTTTGAAAGCTTGAAGTAATTGAAAAATATGCATATCTTGAACAACATTTTTAAAAATTAAATCCAGGAATCATGTAGTAGCCTAACTATAATATGTCAGGATAAGATTACATTTAATCTGTCCATGAGGAAGTCTCTGTAACAAGTCGAAGGCTGTGGCCCCTGGTACTGCATCCCTTCTGCTGGACTGGAAGGAGGTTTGACCGATGCTGATCTCAGTCACCACATGAGTGATAATTAACTCATTTGGAGAAACTATGGTAAAATCAGGCAACAGACAAGCATCTTCATGGAGATATTTTAAATATGTCCATATGAGATGGAAGAATGAAAAAGTATTATTATAAATGAGACTACTCCCAATTTTAAATGGTTTGCTTAAATATTAGTCAATAAACAAGCAAAAGTAGACGTACCAACCAATATTTTAGATGACAAAC
Organism: Galeopterus variegatus; assembly: GCF_000696425.1. Classification (NCBI taxonomy): domain Eukaryota; kingdom Metazoa; phylum Chordata; class Mammalia; order Dermoptera; family Cynocephalidae; genus Galeopterus; species Galeopterus variegatus. Next base: position 47,089 of record NW_007732291.1, on the reverse strand, counting down.
TTGCTAAACCTGGGAAACACTCTTGAGAACTTTCTATGATCATCTCAAGCTTCCAGATTGGTATGTCATTCACTCATATAAAAATTCATTTAAAGGCGGTTTTTATAGCTTTTGAAATTATATTGGTGAAAGGCCATTAGGGTTAGGCTGCAGGGTAGGAACTCTGTGATGCTGACCATTCAACACTGTGTTATATCAAGACTCTTCTTTTTTTATCTTTTTTTTTTTTTTTTAAAGAAATGCTGCATGTTCCCATGGGCTCACAGATGGCTCTAGAGATACCCATGGACGTCCCACTCAGTCCCTGTTTCTTCATGGCATCTCACCCCCTTTAGTCTTACAACATGAGCAGTATGTTTCTTGGGAAGAATTTTACCATTTGCTGGGCTAAGTTTGGTGTTTAGTAGCTCTTTTTGTAATAAATATGTTAATCTCATATAAGTTAAACTCTTAACTAATAAGGTACTCACTAAAGATGAAAATTAATGTAGTATAGTAAGCCAGGGAACGATGAGTTATGGATCACTTGCAGGTAAAGTATATCAAATATGTATTTTAAAACTGAGGCAGTTAATATTTATTTGGTGACTTCCAATTTTATTCACAGTCCCTAGCACAAAGCTACACTATTATTTGACAGATACTTTTGGTCTGACATTAAATAACTTTGTCACCAGTGTTAAGGATGACTTTAAAATGTTAAAAAAAAAAAAAAAAGATATTTGCTATAAACTAATTCTCCCTTTACTCACCTGCCATATGTGGACTGAGGGCCTCATTTCTTCTTTCCTAGTCAATGTCAATACAAAAACAATGTATCAGTTTAGGAGCCACACCTTCTATTTTTGGTTAGAATTCTTCCAGTCTGTTTTGCTGCTATGACACAAGAGTAATTGCAGATGTGAACTCAGGTCTTGGCGCTGTGGCCTACTTCAGCCTGAGTACTTTCTTCTGACATGCTCCTGTCCATACCGCCTGTGAGCGGGGTCTCATACTACTTTCACACAGGCCTAAGGCATCATTTTAGGTGAAAAGACAGAATTTATTCCATATTTTTTGTTTTTTCTCATTTAAGGTTTTGACACCTTTAAAAAAGTATAATTAATGAAGATACGTATTTTGGGATTTCTTAAAGAGATTAACATATTATGTTGGGATAAATGAGCTTTAATCTTAATTTACAGAGGGGCAAGATGGACACTTATTTTCCTGTCAGCATCTGCTTCTCTCAACTAAAAACGACCAGTCTAAAAGAAGTTTTAGTTACATTTACATTTAGTTAAGCTCACGTCGTTTAGGTAAGAGATAGGAGTGGAATTTATGGCCTTATTTTCCAGAAATAACACCATAAGCAACCATGGCAAGAAGTGGCTCCCTGCTTTGTTCTTGTGAAAAATATTGAGAGGCCCGCTCAGTTCAAACTGAGCTTAACTCTCCCAGTCCTCTTTCATAAATATAGCAGAACACAGTAAGAATTTTATTTTAAGTTTAGATCTTTGCCTTTTTCTTTTTATAATTCTAGTTGTCCTAAAATAATCAGTCATGTGTTTGAAATACCTGAAGTGCAAAACTTGATGCTCCTTGGATACTGTTGATTTTTTTTTTAATGTGAAATATATTTTATTGCATTTATGTTAATTATGTGCAGAACCACACATTTCTTCCAAATGTCCGTTCCCTCTCTAAATAATGATTTATTTACTAACTGAAGAATTGGTGATTAACTAATTAGAAACCAATTATACTTTGGTTCTATATACACTTAAACTATAATGTACTTACACTCAGAATCTATTCTTGCTTTTGTAAAGAATTTCCACTTTATTCAATGGAATACTTTTGAGTCATGCTATCCTGTCACATTCTTTTCAGATTATTTTGATTGTGTGTTCTTTTTCTTTCTCCTGTCTAAATTCTGTTTCACTGAGCAATGTTGTAATGTTTTTATTTTAAAAATAAATAATATTTAAAATTACTGGAAGTATGTAACTATCAAATTCTTGCCTCCTACTTATTAACTGAATTTGTTAACAGAATTAAACTAAACCTAGAATTGTAAAGAATTAATTTTACATTATATCTGTACTAAAATACCATATCAACCACATATTTGGTAGTGTAAAATTTATCTGCTCATTAAGTACAAATAAGAAATCTCTTTGAAACTTAGCGTTGCTATTGAATTATTGGTGAGAGTGGCTGGTGTCTCGGTAAAACTCACTCCAGCAGTGCCTCTGCACACCTCCCTTGCTGTGTGGCTGCTTTCTTCCTGTGCTTCGGTTCTGTCTCTACATCGGGGTTTGTAAAATCTCTTGCTATATCTAGCTTGCAGAAATGCTGTGGAAGTCAGATGTGATGATGAACTTTAAAGTGCCTGGAAAAGAGATGCGCACACATGCATGTTCTATCGTTTAGTGACATGGTCAGTTCCTGTTCTGGACACTAATGTAGCTCATCTTAATGACACCACCTAGCATTTCCTGAGTGATTGCCCTGTGCCAGGCTCTCTTTTAAGTGCCAAATGCATATTAACTTATTTGATTCTTACAGAAACCCTGTAAAGTAGGTACTATCATTTTGTTCATTTTACAGAAAGCAAATGACACACAGAGAAGCTAAGCATTCTGGCCGAGATTGCACAGCTGGGAGTGCCAGGGCCAGGATCTGAACCAGTCTGGCTCCAGGGTCTAACCAAATGCTCTGGAATGGCAGAGACTTAGATCAGTAGGCTGCAGCTAGATGGTGGAAGTTTTTCTACTAGGTTCTGAGGACAGCCTGTATAAATTTCACACTGTGCTGAGGTATTGAGTTTACACTCATGTTCATCACTTCTGACTTGTAAAAATTCCAGCATGAACCAGTTTCAGAGCAGTGAGAAATACACTTATGGTCTTGTGCAAATTTATAGTGGCACCGAATTTATTTGTGAGTAAAATATTTTTCTAACATCCTTGTAGATTTCTGGCACATGAGTTCCTGGGGAGAGATTTTCTCTATGTCCATTTGTAGTTTTCGTGTTAGTGTGAAAAATTTCCTCTACAACTTGTAATGACTCTTAAGTTTGCATGCTACTGTCTTTTCATTAATGATTAGCACACTGATAGATTGTCAGTTAAAATCATCTGCAAAATAGTATGTTGTATAGCAGTTAATAAATAGTTTGACCATGTATGAAATCCCTTTCACCCTGTGTATTGCCTGATATTGAGCAAAGTGATAGTAGAGAGACCAAGATTATTTTGTTTTTATTTTGAAAGGCCTACAGTATGCAGCCTTTCTCCAGGACAGCAACCCCAAACAAGGTGAACTAATTTTGCACTATGTTATTTTACTTTAATTCTGCTTTTTTTTTTTTTTTTTTGGTATTACATTTCTTTCTTACTTTAGGCTAGCTTAGTTAACTCTTGCTAGAATGGTTTGTTAAAATCATACTATCTTTTCATTGCTTCTAGTTTTGAATTTTGTGCTAGTAGGTTTGCTTTATAAGAACTTTCCTGTTTTGAAGTGGCATTTCACATTTGCTGTTAATCAGCCCATATCTAGAGTAGCTGATGACCTCTGGTGGAATCCAGTGAAAATGCAAACTTAGCTCATTGGCATATAGGATTGAGCGTAAGTTGAAAGCACTATATAAATTGTTTCTATTTACTAAAAGACAAATTGTAGGAAACTTGACCGATAATGAACATGTTTGTATCATTTATACATCAGAAAAATGTTTCCTGGATTCAGAATCTAATAACTTTTGAACTTGATGTTTGCACGTTCTGTATATTCTAATCAGCCATTGCCACAGCTAAAAGAGTGAACAGCACTGCCCCCAACCCATATTGTTTTATATCAGATAATGAAGTTAGTTATATGTTATTATGTAAATGTATATCTAAATGTTTCTCTACGTTTACTTCATTTGAATCATACTTTCATTTCTATAATTGCTATGAAAAACTAGGTCTGGAATTAAATACCCCATTGAAGGAAAGTCCACTTTCACCTTCATTTCACAGGTGGACGGGGACAGGTAGGGATGGGAAGAGCTACGCGCAAAAATTACACTTTTTCTTCTCTTTCTCAGTTAACCTAATAGCTACAATTTTGATCATTACATGAAGATTAATTAGTTTAAAAAATTCAAACGATGATAAATGGCCGTTTCTGTTGTTAACAACGAATCAAATATAAGCCACAAAAATCCTTTAAGATGTTTCTAAACAGCTATGAGGAAAATATTCTGAAATACATTGTTTTAAACTTGGAAAGAGTTCTGCTAATTAAAATTAGAAAATGGTATCTTATCACCACTGAAACCTAATTTATAAACATTTTTTATATAAAAATTGAAATCACTAAAGTGCAACTTATATATGAGCTCTCTGTAATGGATATAGCAGTGGCTGTTGTGTTAATACAGCCAACCACCACATACACATATTATGGCAGTGTGGTGCCACTGTGTCAGACTTTGTGGAGCAGATTTTTTTCTGGCACACATAATCAGGGTTTTATGTAAAATCAATATTTTATGATTGCAGTCCAACTGAAATTATGTTACCAAAGTGACTTTGCAGAGTATGTATATCTGCAGCAAATAACTAGAAACAATCATGTCTTTTTCTTTATCACTTGGCAATAAAGGTCACTAATTTCTTAAAAAGCAAATCAGAGAGTTTACATTTTTGCAGGGTTTTCTACTGTATTCTAGCCATGACTCTGGGTGTGGGTTAGAATATGTGAATTTTGGAATATTAGTAAATCTTTTCCCTTCTGAAGGAGTGGATGGTGCCACTCAGGTATGGTCAAGCAGTCATACATTGGAACCTTGATCTTAAAGAAGTCGCTGCTAACTGAGTGCTATATGGAAGCCCATTTACTGGGACAGTAGTGACATCAGAGAAAACGAGGAAGCTGCTCAACCTTGGGAGCAGTGTAGACAATGATTATAAAAAGAAAAATGACAGTGGAGCCCAAGATTGGAATGTCAGGATCCCTGCTGGAAATGGCCTCGCTTACACCAAGTGTGGGTTTTACCCTTATTCATTTGGTTACCATATCTACAAATGAAGGTTGAGAATTAGTTCATCACTCTAATAGATATTTTTAATGAAAGCTAACAGTTACAAAAAATGAATTATAAACTAAGAGGAGAACGGTCTTCCTGTTTATATGTAAATGGTATTGGCTGTACAAAAAGGTGTCGTAAATAAGAACATGTTGAAAAAAGCCTGCACCTGCAGTCATGTTCTTTTATTTCTAGGAATAGCCACAATCAGGAGATAAGCCTACTTCCTTTTTTGTTTTTTGTGGTAATCACCTTTGGACGATGAGATTAAATCTTTAGTTTCACAATTTCAATTTATTTTTTCCAAATTCAACAGACCCTGAAAATTTGACAGCCTATCAGAACATGGACATTCTGATTAATGGTTATTTTCAATAAAGCATCCAGTACCATGGATGAGAAGATAAGAATAGTGAGCATCACCATTTATTACTATCCTCTCTGTTCCAACAGTGTGCCAAGTACTTATTATATATATATATTTTTTTTTTGTGTTTTTTTTTTTTTTAAGCAGAACGAAACAAAGGTTTGTTTATTTGAAATGCTAAGCTATAGGTTGGTTTGGGGTACTCAGTTTACTGAAGAAATTATTTTTTAGATTATATTTAAAAATGAATGAGAATGTTAGAACTGAGATTGGCTTTGGGCTTATTTTGGACTGGTTTTGCTATCAGATCACCTTAAAATATTCTGAATATTAATACTATTTAGGAAAGAATTTAAAATTTAAAGAAGTAAACTTCTAGGTAATTTTCTCTTTTGTTTTAACACAGTGAATGTCTAAAATTGTTTATAATGCCTAACTTCTGATGGACTTTAGTTTCAATTTTGTTCTTAGTCATTGCAGATATTGACAAAATGTCATACGAAATTATTTTGTATTTTTTGTAGGACTGGGAAACAGAAAATCATGACTGGTATTGTTTTGAATGCCATTTGCCTGGAGAGGTGTTGATATGTGACCTGTGTTTTCGTGTGTATCATTCCAAGTGTTTGTCTGATGAGTTCAGGCTTAGAGACAGCAGTAGTCCCTGGCAGTGCCCAGTTTGCAGGGTGAGTACCTCCGAGCTTTCTGTGCTGTTAGAGGGTTGGAATTAATTCATAATAGCTTCACAAAGATATCCCAAATGGTCTCACCAGGTTAATGGGTAAAGGACTGGAGGGTGGGGGTTATCTGCTGAAATGATGATACTCACAAATGGACACCACAGAACACATACCGTCTTTCAGGGTGTGGATTTTTAAAAGTTTTAATCACATAAAAATATACTTTCTTCCCTTACTTTATACCTCTGGACTATGTGACTACTTTAATGGATAGCCTTTGGGCATCAGTAGTACTATACCATACTAACATCTGTACGATAAGTACTTTATAATGAACTACACAATTTATGCTATTCAGAAAACACAGTTGGTAAAAGGCACATTGTTGGAAGCATTCTTTATCTATTTCCCATTTTACATCCATGTAATGCTGCCTTTATTTTTGTTATATATGAGATAGTTCCTTTTTTGCTTATATTTTATTTGGAGGGTGGAGGGATTGGACAGTTGTGCATAAAGAATTCTAATTACTTTAGGGGCTGGCCAGTTAGCTCAGTTGGTTAAAGTGCTGCCTTGTAACACCAAGGTCAAGGGTTTGGTTCCCCATACTGGCCAGCCTCAAAAAATATATATATATATTCTAATTACTTTATTTAAAGTAAAATGAAGATGCACCGTAGGTAAAATAGGTACTTTCCGCAATTGTGTTCATTCATTTTCCCCACTGAAGGATGTCCGTGCTGTGATTGCTGGTTGCAGAATGTAGTGTGTCTGTGCACATGAGTGGTGTGTGAAGACTAAACACTAGCACAGGAGCTGCACCGACAGCCATGATTTATTTTCCCATGGATTTGGATTGTGCATTTTAAAAGCAAATGTGTATCTCTTGCTTTCTTATAAAAATTGATACTAGGGGAAGTAAAACATTAATGAGATATTAATAAGAGCACTAAGGTAGCAAAAATACAAAAGAGAAAGAAAAAAGCAGTGTCACTGGTGAAATTGGGGATCGTAGCATGAATGCAGGAATTAGGAAATACAGTTCTGGGTACACCTTTTTCTTTACAGCCATACGTTTCAATATTTAACATTTAGTTCTTATTTTCATCATAAAGAATTTAAACAAAAACACTGGGACTTCTGAAGATGGATTAAACTTTATTGTGGATGTTTTACATTTCTTATGTTAAGAATAGAAATTGAAGAATTATACCTTTGAAGAGAATGTAATACTTCTTTCATTAAAGTGAACTCACTGTCAAGTCATCTGATTCCATTTTGTGTGTGTGTCTGCTCTGCTCTTTACTAATTAGATGAAAACAATTTTTTTTTTTTTCCCTTTTTGTCTTTTTTCGTGACCGGCAACGGATCGCAACCCTCAGTGTCGCGCCCGTACCGGACCGGGACCGGCAACAGGATCACAACCCTCAGTGTTGCGTCCGCACCTCGCTCAGCCAGTGAGCGGCCGGTCTGTATGTGGGATCTGAACCCTTGGCGGGAGCGCCGCCGCGCTCCCAAGCGGCGCACTGTAGCAGTGCGCCACCGGGCCGGCCCCGAAAACAATTTTTTTTAACGTCACAGTGTTATCTGCTCACTGAGAACATGATCGCCCCATCCTGTTCTTTTCTTATCTTTGGCTGTCTTTGGCCTTTTGTCAATCTAGACATTATTGCTCTGCGATACAACTGTGCTTCTCGAAGCAGTGCTGGAAGTCAGCACAGAACTCTGAACTGTGCGTTCATGTTAAAGCTGTGAGCCGCTTACTCTCTGTGAAGGCTCAAAAGCCTGTATTCTAGGTTGAGGATAGAAAGTTTTATCTTGAGCTTCAAATCTTCAAAGAAATAGTTATTTCTGTATTAGGTTCATTCTATTGTTTTAATAGTTATGTTCAAGAGAAAGATAAGTGCTAACAATTCCACTCCTGGGAAAAGAGGTAATAATAACATTGAAATTCTCATGGGGTTTAAATATCTTTCAGGTGAGGTTTTTGGTTGATTTGTTTTTTTAAAACGAACTGTAAAAACTTCGAGTAAAGCCATTTTTAGTAATCTAACAAGAGAGTGACTGACCCGACTAAGAGAACTTAGACTGAAACTCGACAACTGTGGCTCCAAATCAGAATAACTTTCTACTGTATTTTTTTCTTTTTATTCAATGTTTGGAAAGAATAAAGATTAATTAGATACAGTAATAAAGAATTTTGAAGATAAGGTACCAGAGGTACATTTCAATACCAGTAAAAATAGTAAATGGATGCCAACCGTTGCTACCTAAAGTCGAAGCTTAAAATAAGCCCTTTTCTAATAATTTGTGATCAGAAGACCATTCATTCTTATATAACCTCTGTCCCTTACAGTGTTGAAAAAGTCACTGAGAATAGGTTAACTGTCTCCCAGCTATCAGCTATATCACCAGATTTAATTCAGCTCAAGCAGCTTTATCTCATATATCTATTTCTGAAATATTTTGAGGGCAATGATAGGCATTTTTCTCAATTAAAATGATTTTCTGTCACTTTTTGTAATAAATCTCAAGAATCTCACAACCCCGAGGCTATTTCTTTGGAATGTCTTCCTTTCTATAAAATAAACTTTTACTTTACAGACACAGGTAGAAAAGTCGTTGAAAAGTAGCCTATTAATATCAGATTAGATTTTGCTTTGACAAAGCTTTGAGTGATGTCCAGTTTCACACTCTTATTACTGAGAATTCTCATAAATTTTTTTTAAAGGGAGATTTTTTAAAGTTTTTTAAATTTGCTGTAAAAATTTAAATAATTTAGAAGAGGATAAGAAAAATAAAAGTCCCATAAACTCTATTGCATAGTAGGTGACTATTCTCACAGACTTCTCCCTGTGTTTTTATATGTGCATGTGTATCTATTTGTACCCGAATCTAAATAACTTTACATACATTACTGCATGTAGCTAGTTTGTTTCTACCCAACAGTGTCCCAGACATTTTTTTGTACGTTATAATTTAAAAGGGTATGCCATAATTTATTTAACCAGTTCCCCACTGATGCACGTTTACATCATTTCCGCTGATCTCCACTGAAGCTCTTCTGTCAAAGGTGACATTCATATTGCTGTGTCACAAATCATGCCCCATTTTCAATTTCTGAAGAAGAGTCTTCTCACTATTTATTTCTATGTATGAAACTGAAGTTTATATCTTGTTTTATTTTAGTTTATTTGAATTTTATTTTTCTGAAATAGCCATGAATTATCCAGAAGAAAAAAAAATGAGAAAACTGTACCCTTTTGTGAAAATTGCTTTTAAGACTGTATTTACATAACGGAATACCATTGTGTTTTTCAGAAAGAAAGAAAATTTATTTATATATATCTGTATACTTCTGTCTGATTACCTTTGGTAGGATGAGTTCATTGAAATGGAATGAACTTAAATTTAAAGGATAATATGCACATTTGAATTTTTGATAAAAATCACCAACTTCTTCAGAGGGTAAACCCATTGCACCAATGGTTTGAAGTATTTTTTAGTTTTTTGTTGCCAATTTGATAGGATAAAAATGGATGTCTCATTTTAATTTTGCTTAATTTTTATGTATAAAGTTTCCAGATTACAAAGTCATTTTAACCTTTGGTGTCATGGTTAGAGGCAGGCTTGTTTGTGTGCATGTGTGTATGTGCACGTGTGTGTTCATTCATATGTGTGCACACGTGCACTGTACACGGGCCTACAAGTGGGCCGGTGAAAACGATGATACTGTTTGAGTGGTAACTACTGAAATTTTGTGTTTTTATAAAAATACATAGTTAAGGTAGTCTGTCATAAGAAACCCCAGGACCACCTGCTAGGTTGGCACCACCTTGCCTTTTAGGGCAAGGCTGTCCACTAGTCTTTTCTGTGGAGGTGGAAGTGATCTCTCTCTGTCCAATATGAACACTGGCCACATGTGTCTGCTGAGGTCCCAAATGTGGCTTGTAGACTGAGGAACTGGATTAAATTTGCCACATGCAGCATGTGGCTTCTGAACGTAGTAGGCAGTGCAGTTTTAGTATGTTCAGATTCTAAATGCCTGTACTATTCCAAGAGAAGCATCTTTTGGTATAAAATGTCTTTGTGAGAGTGGCCTGATGTTTGTCTCCCTCTGAAGCTATAGTTACGATTTGGAAAAATTATAAAGGAAAGATATAAAACCACTTGCTTCCCTGCTCTTTCTCTCCCTGTTGTACATAACAGATTCTACAGCAAACACTGTCCTGCACAGGTTAGTGACTGTAACACCTCATAAAAAGTCAGATTAACCTCGGGGGAAAAAACTGTATAGCAAAACAAGTAAAGTGTAGATTTTTCAGAAAAAATAATTGCTACTTTCCAGGCTAACAGTTTAGAGACTTAGTTTGAAAGTGCGCCCTGTTTCCTCCACCCTCTTGATATGTGCGTACTCCTTACGTAAATGAGTTCTGTTTTCATAACTTAGAGGAGCTGTAGATTGATGTTACTGCCTTCATTTAAATTCAGATAAGTGCAGTTTTATATCTGGACTAAAATGTGTCATTAGGAGGTAGAAGCTGGGCCTCTAAATTGCGTATGATGTGCTTTTATAATAAGTGAGTCGCACAGACAGTGAGTACACATGAAGATAACAGAGAGCTACTTGCTTTCTTTTCCACACTTGCGCCTCTGAAATGGAATATGGCTGCATTGAAATCCCTCCAAAGAGACGTCCTTAGGTTTTCATAATTGCTTTATAACATAAAAATTTTCTATTGTTATTCTTTATATCATCTGACAAACTTTGGTTCACTATGCATCCCATTTATGACATATTACTTTTGACTTTTAAGTGAAGGGATCACAAGAGAAAAAGTAACTTATTCAAGGTGATGGATAGGGGACATATTATTCCAGTATGTCTTTAAAAACTAGAAGATATTCATCCCCTCATGAGTGTTTCAGATGACATTTTTCTCTGAAAAATGGATCACAAATTTTAAAAATTATGTTAATGTACAATTATATGGTGAATCAACTTAGCCCACTTATAAAATACAGAAATACAAGAAAATAGGTAAGGAAATAAGAATCTATGTGGGAGAATTTTATTAGTAACTTCAAAACAGTTTGGTTCTCCATCAAATCCAAAAGCTCTCCCCCATTTGTAGCAGTGGGTTTTCTGCCTCCTGTTCTTGACCGTCAGTTGTCTGCTGAGGTCGAGGAGGAGAGCTGTGTAGCGGTACTTCCACACTAATAGGAGCAACTCCTAAAATGTCCTTACTGCTACAGCTTCTTTTTAAAATGTTTAGAATGAAGATACATATGTTGCAGGAAGCTTAATATTTTAAAAATAGACGTATGGAAAGAAGTCTGTAGAAAGAATTTAAAAATAACTTCTAAATTGGATGTTAATCCCCCTGTACTTTCTTTTCCACATCGATTATAGTACACCCATTAGGCAGATACTGAAACTGAAGGAACTTAACTAGTCATTAGGAGTCCACCTAGAGTTGTATCAGCTGGGCACATACTGACTTGTCATTGTTGACTAAGTGCTGGGTGAGTTGCGTTTGAGGCATTTGTACTGTGACTTTTTCTTGCAGTGGTAGCTGGATAAAAAATCATGATGAAAGCAGTCTCTGGAAACTAGAGCCAGAAACTTACTTCTGAATCTAGTTTTCTTTCTTTGGGGTATATAGGCAGTAAACTTTTAAGAAATTTCTATAAATAGAGAGAATTCTCATTTAATATTTAGAATGAAATGGGACCAAATGTGAAATAAAAATATTTCAAACATAAATTTATTGTGTACCTACTATGAAACTGCTCTTGCTTTCTGGCCAGTCTTGCATTCTTAGTGTGGGGAATTTATTAATATTCTCACCCCAGAAATAAGGTAAACCTTTATTTCAAGGTACACATTAGCAAATCTAGATAGAGCTTTTATTTTTAAATAGAAGAGGAGTAGAAGCCATTATTTTTTCAAGTAGTAGACAATCACAGTACTGAAAACTACTAATGAACATTAATCAAATATTTTTACAACTTTTTTTTTTTTCCTTTTTGTCTTTTTTACTGACCGGTAACGGGATCGCAACCCTCGGTGTTGCGCCCGCACCGCACTCAGCCAGTGAGCGGGAACCGGTCTCCACATGGGATCCGAACCCTCGGTGGGAGTGCCGCTGCGCTCCCAAGCGGCACACTCTCTAGTACGCCACCAGGCCGGCCCAGAACTTTTAAAGACAAATTGCGTCATATAATTTTTATACTAAGAAAAGTAGAAAATTAATTTGAAAAAGATCTTGTCTGAACCAGGCAATTTTATAAGCTGGTTTATAAGTTTCATCACAAGCTTAGAGGAAAAAGTAATAGGAATAAATAAATAAATAAATAAATGAATAAATAGGAATAGGATAAACCAGAGGATTTTTTTTTTTTTCCTTTTTGTCTTTTTTCCGTGTCCGGCAACGGATCGCAACCCTCAGTGTCGCACCCGTACCAGACCGGGACCGGCAACGGGATCGCAACCCTTGGTGCTGCGCCCGCCCCTCGCTCAGCCAGTGAGCGGGAACCAGTCTGTATGTGGGATCTGAACCCTCGGCGGGAGCGCCACCGCACTCCCAAGCGGCGCACTGTAGCAGTGCGCCACAGGGCCGGCCCGACCAGAGGATTTTTAAAATTAGATCTAGGATATAAAACTGCAAAATGTTGTGTATTGTTCTCTGATTTCTATAAAACCACCTCGACCCACCCAAGACAGAAAAAAAGAAGTTGACAGGCTTCCTTCCTGCCTTCCATGATGAACTTAACAATGCCCTGGTCACAAAGGCTTCAGTGTGATTGGTAGTGTGTTTGGTCCTTGCGACGTGTCTTTTGGTGGCTTGTTTAGAATCTTAATTGAACTTCATCTTTTTTTTTTTTTTAATCTGAGAGATTGAGGGGATAATAGTTGGGCTGGTTTCTACATTAGGATAGTTACAACTTAATCTAGATAAATAGAAAGCTCATTTAGTGTTTCCAGTACTGATGAGCTGAAAACGGTATGAAGAGAACACTGTTTCCTTTCGTTGCCTCTGTGGTACAAAATGCAGAGCAGATGGGAGGCAGGAAGGGGGACAGGAGTGTTCCTGCTGGTGGACACCGGTCCCTTGGGGAAGCACAGTGATGCTCACGCCTTCACCCAAAACCAGATATTCCAGTTGTCTTCAGAAGAGAGTGGAGTCTTACCCCATGAGTTGTACAGTCTGCTCTGCATTTTCAATGTTGTTTTAACGATTAGTGTTGCATAGAGGGGAAGAAACAAGTAGACACAAAACTTGTGTTACATAAAGCTTTTCAGACTACCTTTATTATCCTCAAATTCTATAGCAAGCCACAAAGGGACTTAAAGTTACCCAAAAAAGGACGTTAACACTGAACAATAAAATTCCTGGCATGCATAACACCCCTCTCTCTGTAGCTAATAATATTTTAGCGATTTCTTCATGAATCTGTGGGTGTAGTGGATTTAGAAATACTGTGTGATTTTATAATCCCAGTCTGTTTCAGGGCCTGTAGAATTAATTTGAGAGATGCTTTAATAGTTGTTAAATCATCCTACACTGGCTGCTACTAAGCTGTTCATATCATTTGAATTCTTGATCGTAGTCAAAAGTCGTTAACTTCCATTAGAGAGGAAACAGTTGACTTTGTAAAAATCAGTCAGTACAGGTGCAGCTGTAGTAGCACTCAGTGCTGTTTTTGTAAATTGGATGAACAAGTGTTGAAACCCTGTGATGTAATTCTGCTGGACCAAGTAGGTAGTGGCATGTGAGTGGAATCTTATTTGCCTTTGCTTCTAAGAATTCACCTCAAGATACTCTTAGTAGTTTGAATTACCCTCTGAGTTCCAATTTTTACCTGTAAGAAGGCATATTTGTGACAGCTTAGGGAAGGTTTTTAAACTTAAATTTAATAAAAAACACTTGTCAGAAACTCAGGTGTAAATAACTATTGCTGGATTGGCTGTAGGAGATTTAGGATGGAACTATTTGGAATCCTGTGTAATGATCCTTTCACGTTCGGGGGTGGATAGGTCAGGTTTTCTAGTATTAATACTGGCAATACATGGGATATATTGGTCTTCTGGTCTTGTAGATAAGAATTGATTTTATTGTGTAGCACCAGGGGTGGAAAGGCTGAACATAGGTGTAATTTTAAATAGTTTTAGAAAATGGTTTTCACTGATGGGCCACTTGGGTCCCAGTGGTTTGGGGAGAGCTATGGCAGGATTGGGCCACTCAATACCAGTTCCACTAGACCAGCTCTACTTTTAAAGTCTCAAATGTTGGTCTTTTAAAATAAGTTCTTTGTGATTCCTGTGTATTCCACTGTTACCAGTGGGTCTAGATGGTCCACAGAGCTTCTCAGTTTCCATCACAGCACAGGCAGTTGGTGTGCAGATAAAATTCATTTTGATTCTTTTGTGTTCTGTGATTACAGTTGTAGAGGAGACCTTGGAGCTTTTGAATTCCTAAAACAACATAGATAGTTTATATGCAGATTAGTGTTTCTTCAGGTAAAATCCAGAGGCACCTGCGGCAGAATCAATCACTTGGTGTGCTGTTGGAAATGCAGCCTCTAGGGTCTCACCCCAGAGGATTGTGTGCTCACTGACATTTAAGTGGGCTGCTGGTGATACTGTTCTTGACTCTTAGAAGTCAACAATTGATGTTTAGGTGTCACCCTTCAGTGAAATGGCTCACACATCAGAAACAAACAAAACTTTTATTGCTAACATAGAATTAGATGTGAATAAATGTTTCACACTTTGGAAGGATCTTTGAATTCTTGAGTCCAGCCACAGGGAATAGTATTTCTAGTAGTTGGTGAAGCCATTAGTAATGACTGCCATCAGTGCAATTCAGCTAATATTTATTAAACATTTACTATGTGCCAGATGCAAGGCCATCGCAAATGAACAGTGAAGTAGACCATATGGACCCTGCTTCCACAGAACTTAAAGTCTAGTCCTGTGGTCAGCCATGGTTTTGTACTGCCCATGAGCTAAGAATGGGTTTTACATTTTTAAATTGTTGAAGAAAAATCAAAAGAGGATAATATTTTGTGATGTGAAAATTATAAAAAATTCAAATTTCAGTATCCAAGAGTTTTATTAGAACACACCTCACTCATTAATGTATACATTACTTCTGACCACTTTCTCACTACAACAACAGAGTTAATTGAGAAGGAGATCAACTGTATGGTTGCAAAGCCTAAAATATTTACTATTTGACCCTTTACAAAAAAGCTGTCATGGGCGATCAGGTCAGATGATCACACTTGTCAGTCATCTCCACTTAGAATCCTCCGCCCCAATGGAGCCCAACGGTTACTTCTAACTGGCTTAAGAATCCCTTGTTCAGGAAGAGGTTCAAGATTTTCTATTATTTGTTTTCCTAAAAGTAAAGGAGGGCAGCGCCTCAGTTATCTATAACTGAAGAACATTTTAGTTTAGTAGATGTTTTATACACATTTACAACACAGCTTCAGTTGTGTGATTATTGTCATTTTAATTAGTTGCAGCAACTGTGCCATGTAATGGAAGGTTTCTTTCCTGATTATTTGTAGATGTTTACCAAAACCATGCCCATATGCTGCCAGGTGATAGGAACAAGTGCCAGTACATGCTGGGCTTTACTATGAGGGGTCTGACCTGTACAGGGTTGCAGAGAGACCTTCCCTGAAGAATGCTGAGGCCTGAGAGCAGAGAACAGATGTAGTTCCTCAAAGCCTGAGGAAGACTTGGATCTGAAGTAATCTGCAGATATTAGAGAGCATTGGTTTTATGTTTTTCTGACCTTGTTGTCAAGAGTTATCCGCTTACTTATGTTACAAACAAAATAGTGTATTCCTTAGAAGCTACTCCTTTCATGTCAACTAGTTACAGTAGATTTTTCTCAAGCCATTTTAGTTTGGCCAATAGGCACCAACTGAAATGCCGCAGAAGGCAGCTCCACAGTGTGTTACCTAAGAAATGTCTGCAAATCTCATGGTGCATCTTGGGGACAGCAGGTGCAATGCTCTGTTGATTTCTCTCATGAAATACTAAATCTGTAAACTATAGCCGGAAAATGTCAGGAAGAAAACCCACAAGTTTATCAAACGTGAAAGCATCTTACAGTAATGTTTTTGTTCCTACAAATTATTGGGAGAGATTTTTTTTCTGCTGAGGGTCCTCTCTTTTGTTTGCTTTGTTTTACCAAGAAAGCTCCTCAGCCTGTGAATCTGGGGGGCAGGCTCTGTCCACCTAAGTGGCACAGGCTTGAGTGACATGAGGTCCAGTCACCAGACACCATGTGTCAGGGCTGCTGTGCACTTGCCAGCTAGAAGTGCGTACATGCATTTAAGTTCTCAAGAATGGTTTCATGATGTCTGGGATAGAATCCCTTATTTGTCATCAGAAAAGATGTATTGGGCAGCAAGTAAAAAATAAGAATAAGCAAGGAATGTGGAAGCAAGCTTTCTCTTTGGCTGTGAAACTCCTTTTGGTCAATTCTTCTGCACAGCCAAGATTATTAGAATTCCTAACTATAGTAAGTAAAAAAGCCAACAAATACTTAAAACATAACTGCCACAGCATTTTTGGCATATATAATAAGAGAGATGTATTCCTCTTTGTATGAGTAAGTAGACCGAGACCGTATTACATCTAGTGAATGAGGATTTAAAAGAAAAGACTTAGGTTAACCTTAACATCACTTTACGCTTTCCCCCACTTTACACTTAACCCCACTTCACACTTTCTCAGTGTAGCAGCAAAGGTTAAAATCTGAACTGTTGCACCAGCACCTGCTTGCACATGTTTCTGTAATCAAGCAGTCACTTTCTTGAAGTTGGGGCAGTGGTTCTCAGAACTGCAGATCAGAAACACCAGGGGCTTTAGAACAATGAATGCTGAGCTCATCCCTCAACCAATTTTATCAGAATCTCTGAGGTGGCACCTAATCACCAGTGACTTCCTTTGAGGTAAACTTTACAGTGACATGAACAAGTTTTCAGTACCACTGGAGGCACAGAAGAGGGCCTACCAGTGAAACCCCAATCCCATCCAGCTGCAGGAAGCTCATTCCTGTCCCTGGGCCAGTAACTCTCCCTCCCATCCCCCTCTCCATAGATAACCACTGTTATGGATATTTCCCGTCATAGATAAGTTTTGCCTGTTCTAGAACTTTATATAAGTGAACATTGGTGTTTTTTAAAGACTTTGTAACCCAAGTGGTTATATCTAAATCTGAGTAGCACTTTGTTAAATGGAGTATAAGATTTTCCTGGAGTAGTAAATGAAGGTGATAAAGAGCTAGGAAGGATGGTTTTTTCCACACTTTGCTAAAAAAGTCATTTTTCCAGGCTCAGATCACCACTTTTAATTGCTGTTAGAAGAAAATGGGTACTCTAACAACCCGGATCTAAGCAAATTTAAACATTATACAAAATTGTATTTTTGTCCTCTATTATACCATTAAATTTTATGAAATTAAGGCCCTCGGCATGAACTGTATGTTCTGAGTCTTCCTCAAAATAAAGAAATGTTGCTGCACATGGTTACACTAAACTAGCAGTTCATTTAAAATGTTTGAATAGACAAAACCAAAGTTTGTGAGAGCATATGATGTCTACGATGTGTGTAGACTCTGTTGAAACAGAATAGGAGCTGGGTATAGACTTTATCTAAACTGGGTAATCACATGAACAAGGCAGGTGCCTAAACCTAACCAAGGTGAAGTAAGTGGGTTTCTCACACTGTTTCAGTGTTTTAATATTTTTGTTGTTGTTTCAAAGAACAGTCCCGTTAGGATGTTTTAGTTATACTAATATTCTGATTTAGCAATGCATAATTTTTGCCTATAGAGAAACATTAGATTGCTTTATTTTCTAAAGCTCTAAAAACAGAGATTAGATTCAAGTTAACAGAGTGAAATGCTTCATAGGGTTATGTTTGGAGTGCAGAAAGGAAGAGAAGTGATGCTGCAGTGCATGCAGAGCATAGCAGCCTTGAGGCAGAGCACAGGGGTTTTGTGTAGGAGGCAGCACCCGGGCCCCTCTTCCATGGTCCTTACTCCGGTGATGACAGACAGCCTAGAGTTAAGCCCTCTACCTATCCCTGTTGAGCTTGAGTTATTCAAAGGAAGATGTAGAGGGTGTTCCCATCCTGTTTAATTGATGGAAGGGCTGGGAACAATATCCAGTGAACACTAAAATTATTATTATTTTGGGGGGCAGCTGGCCTCTATGGGGATCTGAACCCTGGACCTTGGTGTTGTAACACCATGCTGTAAGCAGCTGAGCTAACCAGCCAGTCCAGAACATTAAAATTATACTACAGCCTTACATAAAGTGTTGGTTGTATATTTCCTCTGAATAATGTGTTACCTATTAAAAGAACTATTATCCTACTGATAGTATTATGAGATTTCTAATCTGGTATAGATTGCTGTTATATCTGAATTTACACAAATTCATAATTTAATAATGAAATTGATGTTTGGAATTAGTTTTAATAGTGCACAAGGTGCTTTAGAGTTGGTGTGACACTAGGGCATGTAGGTTGAAGTGCTGGTTTTCATTCTCCCCTCTTTTTAAAGGAAAATGGATTTTCTCGGTGCTAAGAAAAAAGCAGCTGTCTCCAAGAAAAAAGCAGCTGTCTCCAAATCTCTTACCTTTTCTCTTCCATGTATCTGACAGTTCGTCAAACTGCTTATTTAGTATAGAAAGCAATGCATCAAAGGATATCCATGCTATTAAGAACTTTTGTCCAAAAGCATTAATAGATGATTGTGCTTAATATCTACTGAGAGCTCCTTCTGCTCTCCTTCTGTGTGAATTGCAGAATGCAAAATTAGAGCAGCATTCTGCAATGTAGTCTGGCACACAGGAAGGACCCGCTGTTAGTTCTCAAGAGTTTGTGTGCATGAGAATCACTGGGGGATCTTGTTAAAAATGAGGGTGATTTTAACTGTCCTCACCACAAAAAAAAGATAAGTATGTGAGATAATGCATATAATTAGCTCAATTTAGTCATTCCATAATGGATACATATTTTAAAACATGTTGTACACCACAAGTATATAATTTTTGTCAGTTAAAAATTTTTTTAATTAAAAAAAAGAATGTCTAACCAATGCCACTGCAGAAACAAACTTACTAACTAGAGTTCAATATTTGTTTGAAGTACCGTTTTTCTCTAAACTGTACATATGGCTAATTACTGTGCTCATAAAGCATTCTAGTTAGTTTTTCATAACCCCTTCATGTGGCTGTGTTATTCATTTGAAACTCAGTTAGATTTATTGTCCCCTATTTGTTAAAAATACATATAGAGAGAATTCTCAAGCTATATCAGCCTCTCCTCTCACACCCAAAGATTATAAATCTGGAGTCCAGGAAATTTCTTTACATTTTAAACTCAATGTCTATTCCAGAGGCAGTCAGTCGAGGCCAAGTATCACAACCTCCTGAGAAATAAACAAATAAGTAAATGAACAAACAGACACACATCCCAGGCCCTACCTCTAGAAACTCCACCCAGATGCTCAGGGTGAAGTCCAGCTGCATTTGATGTTCCATCCATGTCTGTGGTTCTTGGCCAGGGTTGAGAAGAACTGCTCTATAATTGGCATAAATCTAGAAGCTGTGTGCACAGGTCATCAGCTGAATAAGGAGAAAACACTGCCAGAGTCCAGGTGAGAAGGTAACTGGAAGGAAGAGAACACCTCAAATGTGAAATTTGTGAAATTAAATTAAGTTCCTAGCTGATAAAGTACTTTCCACTTCTCATTCAGATAAGTTAATGTTGTGTGTACCTATCATCAATTTGCTTAAGCCCTAGCTGAAAATTCTCAGTTACGTGAGAAACGTTTGCTTTTTCCTCTACTGGATTTAGCATGTTAAAGTGACTTCCTGTGGACAAAGTTCTTTTGGGAGGAATTATACCACTGGGCAGAGAATCGTAATTTAGTGGCCTGAAAAAATTAGAGCATCCGTTAAAGTAGTGGCCAAGCCTACTCAGCTCCCTGCACTGTGACTTGACGACTTCCAGTGTCCAGTATTCTTGCCTCTCCTTCTTTTAGACTCTTGTAGTGTCTCAACCTTGACAAAGTAAATAGGAACATTTATCCTTGTTTCCCAGCTGTTTAGAAATGACATAAAGGTAGAATTCTGTTTTTTCTTCATGTGTAGTTATATTTTCTGAGAGATAAACTGAAGAACCTAATTAGCTTGTAGGCCAGACTAGTGGAAATTGGAGTTATTACTGAACAGATCCATAACACTTTGAAATAGACATGTAAATTGTCTATTTTGTGTGTGTGGTACAGCTGCACCATAAGTGTCACAGACTTTTAAAATAACCTTTTTAATGAAGAAATATATATTGAAATTCACCATTTAATATTGCTAATTTAAGATGTTCCTTAAACGACTTTAGCTATAGATTTTTAGGTAAAATAAGTGACTCTCCATTATGTCTATTTTTTCTTTTCATCTGAAAATTGGTTGAAGTTTTAAAATACTAAGAAAAGAAAAAATGTATAATTCTGTATGATACTGTGTCAAGTACAACATAATATTTTTCAGTTCTCACCTTGTTACCTTAAACAGTTTTGTTATGCAAATATCAAAGATTTCTCTTTATCAAATGCGTTGGAGATAGTGCATCTTTTCATAAAATTTCTGCATATGATAATCTTTTATGTATGTCTTCTACATGGGTGTAAATATGTGAGTGACCAGATTTCACACCTGACCTCTTCTTTCGTTTAACAGAGCGTCAAAAAGAAGAATGTAAACAGGCAGGAGATGGGCACGTACCTGAGGTTCATCGTCTCCCGCATGAAGGAGCGGGTGAGTCTGCGAGGGTCTTCAGAGTCTCCCAGAACAGGTTTCTCTCTGGCTCATTCTTTCAAAGTGAGGGACCGAGAAGTACAGATAGGCACATCGCAGTGAAGTGTGGCATCATCGCCATGCTTATTTTCTGCAACAAGCTATTAGATTTCCTGTTTTGTCTGTTTTTGACAAGGGCACATTTCTAGGGGCATTAGATAGGAAAAATAAAAATTTTGAATCTCATTTATCAGAATGAACACTTTCATTATCAAACTGTTTAAAATGAAATGGAATTTTCCAAAATTATTGTTCTTTCTACCAAAACCTTAAGGAATGCCACATTCAATTCTATAGGATATATACATTTTTCCATTAAGTTTTAAAGTAATTCCTGTAAAATTTCTCTTTAAAGGTAGAAAACATTTTGAGTTTTAGGAATTAATGTTTTACCTGTCTCTCTTTAGCAGCATTTAAAATTGATGTATCTGACACCTGTTTAGGCTATAGATCTTAATAAGAAGGGGAAGGACAACAAGCACCCGATGTACAGGAGGCTGGTGCACTCAGCTGTTGACGTTCCCACCATACAAGAGGTACAGTCCCTTCCTCGTACTCCCACTCTAGTGCATCTCCTTAACTGTCTAGTTGAGGAATGATTAAGCAGTGACTCTGGTTGCTATTCTTTCCTTGAGAGTGCACTTTCTCCACTTTCTTACTAAAACAAAAAGGCAAAACCACCAAATGAGGCCTCATTACTTGTGAATTTCATGCATTTACACTAATGCAAATTAGGTGTCATCTTTTAAGGGCCTGGTTTTAAACAACCTATAGCTTCTTCATACTTATTGATTAAAGAAAATGTAATATAACCTGGACACTTTAATATTTCAGTTGTGGGGAACTCATTCCTAGACATTGTTTTAGCAGTAGTACTTGGGAGTTTCAGGTAAAAATTTGAGCGTAGAACTCATCTAGAGTCTTGGGAAACAATAACGTGAGCAAAATTAAGAAAAGGACTAGAGAACTTGAATTATTCTTAAAGTTCTTAATTTTACCTACTGTAGCTGAAGATTACTTATGAGTTTGTTAATATGTAATTACAGAATATAACAGAATCCAATAGAACACATAGATGTGTTTCCAGTCAGCGTTGCTGGATCACTCACTAATTTTGTACTCATGTCGTGTCATGCTCAAAATGTAAAATGTTATGGTTGGCCATAACAGCCTATAGCAAGACAAGAGGAATAATTTAAAATCATTTTACAAACTTCCTGATCCACTTTGTAGCTGAGAAAGACTATGGCTATATTATTTCAATATAAGATAAGGGTAAATGAAGTACCTTAAAGTGGCTGGCAAATCCTGGAACAAAAACAAGAAATTTTAATTTTACCCCCCAAGTCTGATCCCATCTGACCCATGTAGTGTTGATGCATGGGCTACAATACTAGCTGGGCCAATTATGTGTTGGCCTAATGCTTAGCAAGGCCTGACTATGAACAAAAGTACTGTATGGAAAATTAATAGGAAGGCATGATTTTTATGCTTTCAGGAGTTTACAATCCAGACCAAAATATGAGCCACAGTTAAGTGCAAAACTCAAAACAAGTGCTTTGGGAGTGCTGTGGGGAAGTTGTTCTCCACCTGGGTGTATATGAGGTCACCTGGGTGAGCTCCTGAGTTCACCCCAGCTCAATAGAATCAGAAATTCAGGGGCAGAACTCAGACATCAGTATTTGTCAATAACCTATGTTGCTACAGATGCCATACAGGAAGCAGGTAGATCCAACAGGGAGAATCTGGGAAGCCTTCTTTGAAGAGATGGCAATGGAATTGGGTCTTAGAGGATTCCAACAGGAAGGAAGACTGTGTTAGCAAAGGCAGAGGGTAGCAAGGGTGGCTGGATTCTTAAATATGCTTTAGAGGCCTTAGCATTCCAAGCTGTTCTCAAGCTAGTTTCCTGTGTGACCACCAGGACAGGAAGACGCCTCCTTATAATTCTAGGTAACTTTGTCACACCCCACTCTCAAAAGTTTTGCCCCTTCCCCCAAGAAAAAACCCTCAGATTTCCTCTATAATCCTTTTCTTTGGCAGCCAAAGGCAAAGCTACAGAGAATCCCATGAAGGAAATCCTTTACATATGTCACTGTAATACAGGAGAAACCCTAGTATTGCCTTTGTGCATAGAGGAACACTTGAGACTTTATTTTTCAATTATTTATGAATCAGTACCCAGTCTCAATTCAGAATTGTAAATATATCTTAGTAGTTATAGTACACTGTCACAGAGGGTAACAGTCCTGTTTTTCAGTCTTTATTCTCCCGTGTTGTAAAGAATGGTAGGTATTTAGTCAGGGTCTCACCAACATCATTGTTCACAAAGTGTGGCAGCAGCTTTCATCATTGCTACAAAATGAGATGTTCAGTCTGTAAAGTTCACTCTGGTAAATTAAAATAGAGTACTCAGCAGCTGCAGGATATCTGATCTGCCACACTTCATTATACTATGATATTAAAACTACAAATGGAATTGCTGGTTTTTCTTATGCACATTGTCAATACTGTGGAACAGCAGCAGCCCTGATGTTGACCCTGGAGAAGTTCTGCGGGGTCCCGTATCCTAGTCCAGTGAACATAATCCACACAGATATCTTCAGTAGTAGCTCTTTTGCCGTTTTGTTCTTTGCCCTCTGCAGAAAGTGAATGAAGGGAAATACCGAAGTTACGAAGAGTTCAAAGCGGACGCTCAACTGCTTCTCCACAACACAGTGATTTTCTATGGAGGTTGAATATTTTTCATTTTTTCTTTTGTGTGCGTTTTTAAAAAATACCATTGACATACCATGTTAAGAAGTAACCTTTTATAAAGCATTAGATTCAAAAAGATTAATACCATAATGATCTATAAGTAAGTATTGATGTTAGAGTTTAAACTTAAGAATATTTGGTGATATCATTATGGCTTATAGACTTGACTGGCAAAAGGCAAAACTGCAGTTCACCAAATGATGGACATATAATTATTCCTCATAGTTTTATATATATTCATCTAAGCTGAAAGGCTTTTTATAAACACTTTAATTCTGATTGTTTTCCCATTACTATCTCATCATTTCAAGGTAAGAGGTCACTCTATAGCTGATTAGTAGTTGTGCTGAACATAAAATAAAACCTGCTTATAGAATTTTATTTTACTGCCTGAACTTCATTTCAAGTATACATTTCAGTTTGAAATGGTATATGTTCACTTTTTCCAAACTGGAAAAAAAAAAAAAATGACTTGTGTTGCTACAGTTGGTTACATGTAATATGTCTTTAATTACAGCGGACAGTGAGCAAGCTGACATTGCAAGGATGCTCTATAAAGACACATGTCATGAGGTATATTCATGCCTGATAATCCAAATTTAGTTATTTCAGGGTTCCACTCTTATTTACATTTTAATTATGCTATTTCCTTTAAATGTAATTTTATTTTCATGTTTGATGTACATGGGAAATAATGTAAATAGAGGAAAAAAAAATTCTGGCAAAACTGTTCAAAAGAGGATTCCTGGGAGTTATATTTAGTTACTAAGTAACTTCTGCAAGGAAACTTTCAAATACCTTGAAGAGCTGCTGTGGGTATTAGGTAATACATGCACGTGTGTTGCAGACAGCTGCTGTGGGGATTAAGTAATGCATGCATGGGTGCTGCCAACAGCTGCTGTGGGTATGAGGTAATGCACGCATGTGTGCTTCAGACACTCAATAAATATTACCCTTGTCAATGGCGGATTCAATTTGTGTCCCTACTACACTATATAGGCAAAAATAACCCCACCCAAACAGTAAATGAAATATATTTTTAAGGAGGTATATTTGGGGGGGGGGTCTTTCTTATTTGAAACACCCATCGCTAAATTGTCTCTGCAGAAGTTCCTCAATTTATATAAAAAGTTTTGTTTCTTGAATTCATTTCAAATTTGACTTTTTTATTCATTCAAAAAGTATTTATTGAGTGCCTACTATGTGCCAGGCAGTGTGTTAGGAGGAATAAAATGATGAGGGTACAGGCTTCCTGCTCATGGAGCTATATTCTGTAGAGGGAGAGTGGAAAAAAGAAAAAGAGAAACAGACAGAATATGTTTATTTACAAGTTGTAAAAGAATGTTATGAAAGAAAACAAGCAAGGGACTAAAACGGAGAATAAGGCAAAGTAAGGACTGCTGTTATTGGTAGCAGATACTTTATGTGGGCTGATTAGGAAGAGCTTTCAGAGGAAACATTTAATCTGAGTGCTAACCAGTGAGATAGGAGCAGAACAGAGTTGGACCATACCAGGCCTCATAAGGAATTTCTCTTCTATTCCAAGTGCAATATGAGACCATGGAGATGGTTCTAAAAGGAAAGTGACAGGATCTTCCAGTGTTATTTATGAAAAATTTAAAATTTAAGGTTAAGAGATTGTATAAGGAACAAAATTCAAGACTTTATGTACATGAATAAGAATGTTAATTTACATTAACACATTTTATATAGTTAATGCATATGTATATTTCATGTAGGCTGAAATAGTTGCTTTTCTTTTCAGCTGGATGAACTGCAACTCTGCAAGAATTGTTTCTATTTGTCAAATGCTCGTCCTGACAATTGGTTCTGCTATCCTTGCGTATGTGAAACTTTTCATGATTTTTGTTTTTTACTTTTTAAGTATTTAATTTACTGCTCTGAGGAAATTTATTTCCAATTTGCTTAGAGATAATAATCTTTCCTAAATATTTTTCTTTGCATCATGGTATATATTGTTTGAATGAGTATAAACAACTGATGCATGGGAAACATAACTGGGATCGTTATCCATTTGTGATTTTAAAATGAGGTACTAAATGAGAATAAACATTGGGTCCCTTAGTAGATAACAAAGTGAATTTTTGCTTTTCTTCTCATTCTTTCACAAGAGATCTAAGGCTTTGCATATGTCCATAGCTGTACAGTTTCCCCTAAAATGACATTATTTCAAGAAGGGTGCTGACAAAGAGCCCCTAAGTGTTCTACGTTGGCAGCCCTGTGACACTGGCTTCAGAGCCACCGGCGAGAAGTTAGTCTTCCAAGATGTTACTGTGAGTGCTGGTCATTGGAGGCTCTTGTTAAAACAGAGAATTCTGATACAGTAGGTCTGCGTAGGACCTATAATTCTCTCATTTCTAACAAGTTACCATGTGATGTTGATGCTGCCAGCCCTGGGCTGTACTTTATGCAGCAGGTTTAGGGCGAGTATCTACAAGTATTTGCTGCTGCTGTTCACATGGCCCTTGGCTTCAGGGGCTGCCTCAGTCCAATTCCTGCCCCTTCTGAAAAATAAGGTTCGTATGGCTACTCTTAACGCAAATATGAATTTTTTGGTGTTTTTCTTTTTTCTTTTTTGTCTTTTTGTCTTTTTTTTTTTTCGTGACCGGCAACGGATCGCAACCCTCAGTGTCGCGCCCGTACCGGACCGGGACCGGCAACGGGATCGCAACCCTCGGTGTTGC
>NW_007732291.1:0-20173 GCF_000696425.1 Galeopterus variegatus | reverse complement strand
TGGGATCCGAACCCTCGGCGGGAGCGCCACCGCGCTTCCCAAGCGGCGCACTGTAGCAGTGCGCCACCGGGCCGGCCCCTGGTGTTTTTCTTGAAGGTAAAATCAGTCAATCCCAGAAAAAAAACTTCTGTGTGTTTAGGAGTTACTAAAGAAATATGTTCAAAATATGTTCTTAACCAAGTAGTTCAATGTTAATGGTATACTTGCATTTAATACTTTGAAAGTAATATGACAAGGTAAAACATTTTATTTCAGATACCTAATCATGAACTGGTTTGGGCTAAAATGAAAGGTTTTGGGTTTTGGCCAGCCAAAGTCATGCAGAAAGAGGACAATCAAGTGGACGTTCGCTTCTTTGGCCACCACCACCAGAGGTAACTCATGCACCCAGAGCATGGTCACACAGGGCTCTGATGTGGCCCCGAGAGTCTGACGACTTCTCCATCAGAAACAGTGTAAAGTTTACTTTAAACTGAAAGACTAAGTCAGCACACCACTGTGTAGATGACAGTGCTTTCTATAAATTACATTTCCAGATATTTTTCAGATACCATTTACTAAATAGGACATTTTTAGTAGGTGACAATATTGAAACTTGGAGGCATATTAGTGCTGAGATTGAATTCATAATGCAGTGGGGTGGAAGAGTCCTCAGAATGTATATATTCATAACACTGTGATCATATGACAGTGTTCAGCCATCTTCAAGGCCCTGTTAAAGCAATGGACTAAAATAATCAGCTTGTCAGTAGAAGAGAGTATCAATCTTGTGATGTAAGAATGTGTATATATACCTTAAGTGTGCAGTGCAGAAGAATACATGCATACAACAAGACATTGTTTCTTTTTTTTTTTAAAGATGACCGGTAAGGGGATCTTAACCCTTGACTTGGTGTTGTCAGCACCACGCTCAGCCAGTGAGTGAACCGGCCATCCCTATATGGGATCCGAACCCAGGGCCTTGGTGTTATCAGCACCGCACTCTCCCGAGTGAGCCACGGGCTGGCCCAACAAGACATTGTTTCTAATCTAGATTTTAAACTTTCTATTGCTAGAGAGACATATATAGTGAAGCTTAAAAATTTAATCTTTATAATATAAGAATATATGTATCCCAAAAGTAAAAGCCATTTTATTACTATAAAATTATTTTACATAGTTAAGTATCATATAAAGAGTTCTAAACTATAGGACTATAAAATTACAACTACCTCCTTCATTGTGAATTAAGGCCTTAACGTTTATTGGACATTGAAAATTAGGAAGTCTAAAGTATTGTTGTAATAATGTTGTCACTAATAGCATTGATTCTAAAACTGTGAATTCAAGTTTTATGAACTATCATAGGACTCAAAGATTAATGAGTCTAATAAAGCCACAAGAGGAATAAAGAATTTACATGCAGTCTTTTTGGTTCACTTAACACAGATATTAAAATAAGGGAGAAAAAGTGACAAGAGTTATTGACAAGATCTGAAAGTCATGCTTTGCAGGGATGTTAGTGGACAGCCATGAAGTGTCTTCTGTTGGGCCTGGGGGTAGGGTCCCAGGCAGAGGTCATTACTGTGCGAGAAGCTACAAAATGATGGACCTTATTCCTTCCTATAGTGAACTTTTTACCTAGTCTAGTCTTTAATTTAAATAGAAGTTTAGTTACAAGAAACCTGTGAATAGTGTAAATTTTTTAAAAAGTAGTTCTGTTCTTTCATAGGTACACACTTAGCTGACCCTGCTATCATGTTGAGAAACACTAAACACAAATACAAATTGAACGTTTTAATTGTATCATTATCAAGTGGTATTCTTTTTTTTTTCTTTCCCTTTTTGTCTTTTTTACTGACCGGTAACGGGATCGCAACCCTTGGTCTCGCGCCCGTACCGGGGACCGGCAACGGGATCGCAACCCTCGGCGTTGCGCCTGCACCGCGCTCAGCCAGTGAGCGGGAACCGGTCTCCACATGGGATCCGAACCCTCGGCGGGAGCGCCACCGCGCTCCCAAGCAGCGCACTCTCCAGTGTGCCACTGGGCCGTCCCTCAAGTGGTATTCTTTAACATTATGCACTTAATGTATCACATTCAGTTGGTTTCATTTTCTCATCAAAACAGGCAGGGAGGCGATATGTACTTACCAGGTAGGTTGAGGTTAGTCTATATGTTCGATCCGTGTTCTGGTTTCACCATCTTCTGCTCTAATCCTGATATATCAGTCAGGCTCTCTAAGCCTTAGGAAAATAAGGGCCCCAGGAGTACCTTACCTCATAAGAGTTTTTGAAGGATTTAAAGAAATTTTTATATATAAAGACCTAAGCATAGTACCTGGCACATAGTGAATACTCAATAAAGGTTAACTACTATAATACAGATATGCAAAGAGTGGGGGGAAGTTTGCTTCCAGTTTTTAAAAATTTCATTAAATAAAACATAGCAAAAATTCAGTTATTTTTTAAAGCCGTACTAGTAGATAAGAACGATCTGGCAATCATTTTTTTACCTATATATTTTCTTTTTCATCAATTTGCAAGCAGCTTTATAGTATCTTCAACTGAGTGGAATTTTATTACTAATATGAGTTAAATTTGTTTTACATCATTTATTATATTGCACTGAAGATATTTTTAAAGAATATTTGAGCTGATTGACTTGGGTCATTAGAAGTATTTTATCACCTGAGGAGAAAATTAAAACACAAAATTACATCTCCAGAGATTTTTTCCAAATATTATTCTAATATTCTATTATATTATAATATCTGATTTATTGAAAATAAACTTTATAAAATTATAATCATTAACTTTTAATTATTTCAGCAACATATGCACCAAAAAGGATATGGCTGATAAGGAGTCCCTAGTTACAAGTTTTGATGAATAAATATTCTTTTGATAGTCCATCATATCATTACACATAGGTGGGAGGGAAAAAAATCTTTAAACAAGTAAATGGTTTTGAATTAGTCCCTTCTATATGCTCAAACAATATGCTGCCTTCCAAAGTCTGAGCAAGTTGTACATCTCTGAGAAAAAGCAGATTGTGGATACACTACACATTAGAGCTGTTTTAGTGGGGTTGTGTAGTTTTTGCAAGGTTTTCCTGCAAGAAAAAGTAGCTGATGAGTTCTGTCTTAAGGAGGCTGAGTCTGCTGCAGGTGGTTGGAGGACAGGATGGCCCACACCAGGAAATCAGGTGCAGACAAGAAAGAAGTAGAAGGTTTTAGGTTCATTTACCATCAGATCACTGAACCATTTTATTTTTGTTTTTGTAGATCAGAGAGCACACCCAGTGATCCTTCTTAAAACTGATATCTGATTATCTACAGTAAAGGGGTGGATTAAAACAGAATAGAAGTATATTATGAATTGTTTGAAACTTAATTTAAGAATAGATGTGAATCAGTTTTATTATGTTCAATGGACAAATAAATAATTTACATTTAGGGGGAAAAGTTCATAGGTTACAGGTTTGTTCCAGGTAGTCAGCACTGTTTGTTAACAGAATTTTCTCTAAAAGCAAACTGCTTTTTTTTTTTTTTGACCGGTAAGGGGATCACAACCCTCAGCATGGTGTGGTCTGCAGACGCTCAGGCAGTGAGCGCACCGGCCATCCCTATATAGGATCCAAATCCGCGGCCTCAGGGCTACCAGTGCTGCACTCTCCCGAGTGAGCCATGGGGCCGGCCCGAAAAGCAAACTGCTTTTAAAATGTTAACAAAAACACCTTTATTGATTACTAATACAAAATGGGAGCTCAATGAATATCTGACTGAAAGAGAAAATATAATATTAATTCAGAAGTCTAATAGCAAGGACTCCTCTACAAGCATAATTTCATTTGTACTCTGCATTAGTTTAGAGTTTTTCAAAGTGTAGTATACTTGGATAAGATTTTTAGCAAAGCAGTTATACCAGATGGGACATTGTTGATATAATCTTTATAAAAAATGTTATGGAGATTTAAATTGACCAATTTTAGCTGTTGTTAGCATCTAATAGTATAGCTTATTATGTATTTAAGATGTGCTTTTAAATTACAAAGCTCGTACAAGCAGGTTAGAAATCTTTATTTATGGCTGAGGCACGTGTGGTCATGATTCTCCAAGAGATTCCTTCAAAACGGTCAAAGGCCTGTTATTTTTGGAACTCCATAATTATAGGCCAGGAATGAAAACTGTGATATCTTCTATATTTATATCAGGAAAAAAAATCTTTAAGAGAAGACAAAAAGGAATAAATTTTTGTGTGTTCATAGTGCCATATCCCAACTGTTTGGACCACTTACAACAAAATGAAAACCTCTTCCTCTCCACAGTCCCCTAGAATATCTTTACTACGTGCTGCGTGGCATCGTAATTATTTCCTAGTTCTTTCTGAGAAAATTATACATTCCTTACAGGCAGAGGCAGTGTTCAAAGAGCCGTCCTCATGATCAGGAGACCTGAGACCTTGTGGGATTCCAGCTGCTAATCAGTTGTTCACCTTAACCCCTTGTGGGCAACATCTCCTCCAGCTGTCACATGAGTAGGAAAACTGAGATCAACTAGATCCCTGTCACGTTTATGCTATTTGTAATGCCTTCCACTAGCACGCCATGAACACTTGCTGGATTCACACAACATTCTAGGCGAATACGAAGTTAAACTCGGTCAAGAGATTAATGCCCAGGAAACTCTTCTTGCATTTTGAGCATTCTTCCCAATAGAACCAAATATAGTTTGTAAAGTTTTTCTTTCTCTAGTTTTAGATCTACAGTCATGCAATGTTAATGACAGGGATATGTTCTGAGAAATGCATTGCTAGGCGACTTTGTCGCTGTGCCAACATCATAGAGTGCACGTACACAGGCCTCAATAGTACAGCCCGCTGCATACCCAGGCTATATGGTGTGGCCTATGGTCGGGACCACTGCTGTGTACGTGGTCTGTAATTGACCAGAACGTCATCAGGTGGCACGTGACAGTGTATTACACATAATTCAGAGGCACTTAAAGTTGTGTTCATAGCTAAGTATGTTGTTGCTAATAATATAAACACATCTCTGTTTGTTCATCTGGTTTATTTAATAAGTAGGGGCATGATGTAAATAGAACTTACTGGGTAATATTTTTTAGATTCCCTCATTTTATATGGATAAATGTATGTGTCATGGAAATTTCTGGGCATTTCCAGACGATTCTGTAGTGCTAATCTGCACATAGCTGGATGGGTCTTACTAGCTTACAGTATTCAATACAACAAAGTTAACATTTTTAAAAAGTCTTATGAAGAATGTAAGCTAAGCTCATTTAAAAAATAGCAAACAATTAGGAGGTATTTGTGAATCCCTCCAATTCTGAGAACTTTGCTTTGATGTCTATGAAAAACAAAAAAACACCTCACCTACTTTCTACTTGGGTAGAGTTGGTTTATTCAAGCCATAACTAACAGCCTTAGGAGATGAAAAAGCAGGCAGAGTCCACGAGCACTCTGCCCACCTTTGCTACCACTTCGGAGGTATCTGGCTGTAGCTTTCAGTGCTTTCCACAGGGCCTGGATTCCCTCTGAGAACATCCAGGACATCGCAGTGAACGTCCACCGCCTGCACGTGAAGCGCAGCATGGGGTGGAAGAAGGCCTGCGATGAGCTGGAGCTGCACCAGCGCTTCCTTCGCGAGGGCAGGTTCTGGAAGTCTAAGAACGAGGACCGGGGCGAGGAGGAGGCAGAGTCCAGCATCTCCTCCACAAGTAATGAGCAGGTGCGTTGTGTCTCAGGAACAAGCTGCCTTTAATGGTTGCTTTCACACGTGGAAATTGTAGTGCACACTCCTCACTGCAGTGAACAGATTTTGACATTTTTCCTCACCTCTCCTTCAAATATTTGTAAAGTGCTCTGTCAGTTCAGAGAATAAATAGATATAACCATCAGTGACCTCGGCCTGTCCCCACCAGTGTGCAGAGAGTAAGTGCTTGTCTGGAAGGAACGTTGGCTGTCCTGTGGCACAGCTACTAGAATAGTAACTAAGTGGAAACCGCGGATGGAAGGGCCGAACATGAAAGAGAGTGGTGCACTCACACCTCACCTGTGGGTCCACTACGAGTATTTTCAGCAGAGAAGTATTTCCTAGTGTCTGGAATAATGTGATATTACTTTTATAATGCCCACAGCTGAAGGTCACTCAAGAACCAAGGGCAAAGAAAGGACGGCGTAATCAAAGTGTGGAGCCCAAGAAGGAAGTAAGTGTCCACCTCGCAGTGTCCAGGCAGCGACTGAAACAGGAAATGTTTTCAAAGTATGATCCTGCCACTTGCCCCTGGTGGACACTTGTGAAATCCAGTTGCCATCGGTCACATAATGCCCCTCGAGTCCGACCCCAGGCTTCCGACTTCCTAGTACTGCACACTGATGCTCAAAGTCTCTGTCCAGCTGAGCAGCCGCTGGACAGCGTCTGGCCGAGTGGGAAGGGAACATTGCTGCATTTCCTGGGAAATCTGGTATTCTTTCACAGCATTATTTAAAAGAAAGCATTTATCCAATAAATCAGTTACACCAACATTTAAAAACAGGAAGAGACAGTGGTTAAGCTCAGCCTTTTCAAATAATATAAGCCATGCATGTTTTAAAACTATGTGAATCTGAGCATATTCTAAACATACATTTGGTGATAAGTGGTTTAAGATTTTAGAAAATTTGTTAATGAATCTAGTTCAAAAAAGTGATTATAAGTTAATAATGATTTTATACTCTATATGATAAATGTTTTGGTTAGTCTATTTTAAAAGCAAAACCCATAGTATTAATACATAATGAAGTTTCTGTTTGGAATTATTGTAGCTATTAAATGCATGTTTTCTTCATTCATTGCTTGATTTTTGGGAGGATTTATTTACTTGTTTATTTTTAATTGTGGTAAAATATACATAAAATCTACCATCTTAATTGCATATTTTTAACAGCAGTTTATTATGTGGCTATTTATGTATATCACTATATTTTTATCCTAAGAGAATTGACTAGTGGATTATATTGCTGTGTTTTG
This sequence comes from Galeopterus variegatus, assembly GCF_000696425.1. Classification (NCBI taxonomy): domain Eukaryota; kingdom Metazoa; phylum Chordata; class Mammalia; order Dermoptera; family Cynocephalidae; genus Galeopterus; species Galeopterus variegatus. Next base: position 13,164 of record NW_007732291.1, on the reverse strand, counting down.
CCTCTAAATGCTTTTCTTGCTCTTTAGGAACCAGAGCCTGAAACTGAAGCTGTGAGTTCTAGCCAGGAAATTCCCACAATGCCTCAGCCCATCGAAAAAGTCTCCGTGTCAACTCAGACCAAGAAGTTAAGTGCCTCTTCACCAAGAATGCTGCATCGGAGCACCCAGACCACCAGCGATGGAGTCTGTCAGAGCATGTGCCACGACAAGTACACCAAAATCTTCAATGACTTCAAAGACCGGATGAAGTCTGACCACAAGCGTGAGACTGAGAGAGTTGTCCGAGAAGCTTTGGAAAAGGTAAGGCCAGTCATCACAGGGGGCACTGCCCTCTGATGCCAGGGCCTTTCCTGCAGATGTTCAGCTTCTTTTACTTGTCAATCAGGTAGCAGCTTTTTATAACTAGAAATGTAAAAAAAACAATATCTTTAATAACATCTCAATTAATAACGATGCTTTTCTCACCTAAATTTTTTACACATCTGAGTGTAATACAGGTTAAAAGCCCATCATTTCAGTAGAAACTGTGTGTTAAGTTTTAAGTGTAGGTGGTCTCTGCAATTGTGAGCTGATGTACTGTGGGTTAACTTTTCATTTCAGCTGCGTTCTGAAATGGAAGAAGAAAAAAGACAAGCCGTAAACAAAGCTGTAGCCAACATGCAGGGTGAGATGGACAGAAAATGTAAGCAAGTGAAGGAAAAGTGTAAAGAGGAATTTGTAGAAGAAATCAAGAAGCTAGCAACACAGCACAAACAACTAATTTCTCAGACCAAGAAGAAGCAGTGGGTAAATATCAGTTTTTTTTAGAATCTTATTTCTGAAAATGCATCATCACAGGTATGATGAAACTCAATTCAGAAAGGTATATGTGGCATATGCAAAAATTATTTCTGAAATAAGATCAACTGTGAACTTGTCAACTTTAATTAATTTTAAAACTTTTATTGTAAGTCCTATTATAATCACTCAACCCCAGATTCCACATTATTCAGTACTACTCAGGATTATTTCATTCAGTTGAGATTATAATACTTCAGAACATAACATATTTAGTACAATTAATTTATATAACTTTTCCATCTATGCAAATATTTTATTTGCGTAAATTGGCTGGCCCTACTTTTACCTGGTGACTCCTAATAGGTATTATCCAAATTGTGAAATCGTAAATGTAAGTATCACAATAATGAATTAAAGATTTTAGAATTCCCTGTACTTAACATTTATACATTAGATTCCATTAAAGAAATCAATTTCTTTTGCTTTATAGTAGTAACATCTCACTGCTGTCCTTCCCTAAACCTGACTGAATAGTGTTGTTTGCTGTTGTGTCCTTCCCCCAGCGTAGAAGCTTCTGGACACACAGAGCCATGTACTCCTCTTACAGCCTCCACAACACGCAGTTAATTAATTGGTGGGAGGAAAGTTTTGCTCCCAAGAGCTCATAACTCAGTTTTAATTTTAATGAATTACTATGTTCAAAGTTTTGTGATAACATACTTTAATTCTTCATTTTATCCAGCCCACATTATGAAGAGATTCTCTAAAACATGTAACATAAACTTTTCATGAAAAAGTAAACATTAAAAATATTGCGATAAAGAAAGATTTGTCAGGATGGAAAAGGGAAACTTAGCATATAATTGAAGATAACTTGGTAGGAAAACTTGGTGAATAATGAAATAAGCATCACTAGATGGGAATTAATGTGTGCTCAAGAAGATAGCATAAGCAGAATGCCCGAAGACCATGTCTGTAGTAATTGTCACCTCCTGCACAGACGAGAGAAAGCCAGAACACAGACTCTAGATTTGTGAGAAGAAATCCCTGTAACTTCACTAAGAACCAAGAAAATGGGAGGAAGAACCCATTATAAAGAATTATAATAGTGCTATTACATTTTATAGCACTTCACTATTTGTGAAACAGCTGAAGTTTGTATCTTTATACCCTTTCTTTTTAAGATGAGGAATTTAAGGCTTATGAGATTAAGCAGAGTGATTAAAAACCATGGTGGGTGGAAAGAGCTGGAATTCATCTTCCTACTCTGGGACAGCAAACCCTAAGCTTTTCTGCTCATCACATTGTTTCTAGTTAACTGGTAAAAGTGAATCATTTCTTACAGTTATATCTTACATTATTGTAAGAAATAGAATCGTATCATAGGACAGAAAGCATGTAGGTATGCCAGATGCCAGAAAATGGATGTTAAGATGAGACATAATCACGAGAAGCAGTAGGAAAGCTATGTGCTTTAAATATTTCTACAAAGAAAGGGAGAAATGCAAAGCAAACGAATGAATGCACAAATAATAGGATACGGGGGTGACAAGAGAAGGGATGGGGCTGTTCAGATTAGTATTTAAAGATGAGAAAACTAAGATAGAAGTTAAATTAACTTGGTCTGAAGTCACATGACCAGTGGGTGGCACATGCTGACTCATCTAAGCTATTTCCAAAATTAAATGTGTTCTCTACAGCTTTCTGACAGTAACTTTACTGAAGTTGCAGTTGCTGACATAAGATCACAAAAAATCTCAAAAGATTAATTTTAGTAGATAATAAAGCATAAAATACACAATCAAGAAGAAAATTAAAGGGCAGAATTTTTAGGTACAAAATATAGACTATTCTCCCTGGGTCCTAGTCCCAGGACTCTCACCAGCCATCAAATCTACATCTATATCTGTCTGTAAATGTACATATGTGTCTATCAATCCACAGAGCTTGGGCCTCCCATTGGCAAGTGTTTACATCCACACCTCAGTCTGTCTTCCCTACCTCAAGCTGTTCACCCTCCCTGTGGGTGTCTGTTCATGATACGATCACTATCTTAACAACCCAGCTTGAAACTTGAGCTTCTACTCTTTTCACTGTTTTCTTCTCCCATGTCCAAACGGTCCAGCCTCAGTACTTTGGACATTTGGACAAGAACATTCTGCTGGGGGGAGGGGCATGTTGCACACTGTGGAATGTTTAGCAGCATCCCAGGTTTCTACCCACCATTAGCACCTTCTCCCCCAAAACTGTGACAATCAAAAATATCTCCAGACATCGCCAAATAAGATAAAGACTAGGACTTGACCACTAGATTTGAGATCATACTCAGTGGAGTAGCAGGAATTGAAAGATTGCAGTAGATGTATCAAAAAATGGGAAGAGAATTAGAAATAGCTAGTATAGGCAATTATTCCATGACATTTGGGAGAGTAGCAGAGAAATGGGGATGGTAGCTGGAAAGGGATGTGAAGCCAAGAGCTTTTTAAGAAACAAGAACTAATCCATGTGTGTGCTTTGGTGGGAACTGACCCTGGAGAGCTAAAGAAGCAGGTATAGTGTCAGGTGAGCCTGAGTTTGATGACAGTCAGATACACCCTCTGCCATCCCCTCTGTTTCCCTGTGTGCTGCTGCTCCGTGTGTGAAACATCTTTGAATTTAAGTGTTCCACTGACACGAGTTCAAGGTTGAGCCAGAGTGATCTTGAAAAGCACAACCTCAGACCCGGTTTCCTACCTGTCCAGTCCTGAGCCCTAAGCGTCTCCGTTCCCTCTTGTCCACAGTGCTACAACTGTGAGGAAGAGGCCATGTACCACTGCTGCTGGAACACCTCGTACTGCTCCATCAAGTGCCAGCAGGAGCACTGGCACGCGGAGCACAAGCGCACCTGCCGCCGGAAGAGATGAAGCCGGCCCCCCGGAGTCGCCCCGAGGATTGCTCTTCTCAGACACAGCAGTTTTTGTTTCCAAGAAGCCAAAATTGTTTAGAATTTGCTTCCCATTTTGCACCAGCCTTTAAACACTTTTCGTGAAGAAATTTTGCACAGTAGTTTAAATCTTTTGTTAATGCTCCTCCGGAGTTTTTCAGGGGGTACAAGTAACATCAGTGGAGGGTATTATTTTAAATAAATTTTAATTGAAAATTTGTTGCATTTTCAGCAAATTTTAAGACATTTTTAGGTTTTACAGAGATTTTAACCTTTAAACAACAGATCTTTAAAAAACAACAGGTGAATACAAGTGAGTTTAACAAAGAAACATTTAGAATAGATCTGAATGTAAGAACTACAGAACTGTTTCGGAAATAAAACATACTACCTTGATGTGACGTTTATTTCTTAACCTTGCTGAGCTGGTTTTGTTCAGCTTAGTTCACTGTTCAAAGGCATCATCTGTTGGTTGTGCCAGTGGGTATGTGACTGAATTTAGGGAACAGGGTTGACACAGCAGGGCTAGCCCTGCGTATTTTTTCTTAAATATTTCCCAATTGTGTTTTTCATTATTTCTTTTCAATATATAACTTTTATAACAAATTATTAGCTTTGATCTTGTAGTTTAAAATTGCAGGGAACTGGGGTAATCTTTTACTGAGCTGGATCTTAGAGAAAATGAATATTTAAACTTTAAAGTTTGCACATTTCATCATTGTCCTCCTAACATGAGTGCTTGTAACAAAATAAACAACAAAAATAAAATGAAAAACCAAAAACTACCTTTATCCATATGTGAAATTTTAGATGAGGCATACAGATTTCTTTAATGCTTCCCTCCCCTCCCCAAATGTCATCAAACTGCCTGTTATCTGGTGTCACCTCGTGTGTCGGAAGTTAATACTAAAAGGAAAGAAAGCACTTAAGTTTCACAGAAGCCGTTATGTTTGTAGTAATGGGTCATTGCCTACTAATGAACTCCATCACTGTACACAGAATGAAGAATAATGCATGTTAATTTCCTTGTATTAAAGATGCCGTGATTTGTAAAAAGTCTGTATTTTGCGGAATGTCTGGATTAAGAAGCATTACCAATAGGAATGGATCGATAGTTGAATAATGATTTTTTTTTTTATACATAGATATATAAAATACAGCCAGGAAAACTTAAATTACTTTTCTTTAAAAATATCTCACAATTTATGTTTTTTTCAAAGACTGATTTTAGATCAAGTCAAATTCCCATGTATCACTTAGTTATTTTTTGAGGTTAGAGAAATAATTTGTAAATATTTATTTAGACATTTGATATTTATTAAAGCAATTACTCACAATTGAAGTGAAAGACTCAGGAGAAAAACCTTTTAAAAAGTTTTCTCCAGGTTTGTCAGGGTCACTCTAAAGATAAAAAGGTAACTAAGTCTTCTGTGAAATATCATCCATCCAATCTTGATGCTGTTGCAGATGGTGGTGACACAAGCTAATTGAGAAACTACTGCCAAATGGTGCACAATATCTTGTAACCCTGCCCCGGAGCCCCATTTCCTACCACGTACTAAGTCACGTGGTAACTTGGCGTCACTGCCCCTTGTTGCTGTGTGGTCGTCGGCCTCGCCAGGGTGCCTGGTGCTGATGGAAGTGTCATGGCCAGGATCGCTTCACCTTTAATTGTTTTTCGAGTTTTAAAACTTCGATCCACCCCTATGAGAGCAAGTTGTTGTGGAAATATTTTGGTGTAAAATCATTCCAGAGTATGTAACATTAACTGATAGCTGCATGAGAGTGAGATTCGTGTTACTCTGGCTTTTTTGTCTCTGTTGACACGGTTGCACATTTCAAGTTACTACAGTGTGAAAACTGTGTGTTTAAAAAAAAACAAAATTAAAAAAAGATTGTGGCCTGGTTTTGTAAAAGTTTTAGGTAAAATTAAAATTGATTGTTTTAGGAATCATTATTGAAAACTTTCTGCAAATCATAAAGCTGTATCCAGGTGTTGAGCTTAGCCACTATGCACATTGTAATTACTCATTGTGGCTGTCCAGTTCTATGACGCATTCTGGCATTTTGTAAGCTGCTCTGACTAGCAATATATAGATTCATTTAATGTGTTAACATTGGTTAATAAATGTATTTAAAAAAAAAAAACTGGCTTTAGTAAATTGTTGATTTAGTCCAATCCCCCATATCAAAGCAAACAGCACTGTTGTTAAATGTCGATCATATACTGTGGGCCATTTATTGGTGACTATTTAACTTGAGATAAAATCAGAGTGTTAAGCATAATTCACTCACTTAAACATTTAAATTGAATTTATTTTCACTAGTTCTCAAAAAGACCTGATACTGATTTTAAAAGGAGAGCATAGCTGGGCTAGTTAGCTCAGTTGGTTAGAACATGGTGTTGATAACACCATGGCTGTCTTGGTTTTGATCCCTGTACTGGCCAGAATAAATATATTAATTAATTAAAAGGAGAAGGGGATTATTATATATGAATTGCTTATCAATTATTGCATATCAGCCTGAAAAACTGATGCATTATTTAGAACTGAGCAAATTCTTAGTTTGAAACTAGCTGAGGCTTATCCTCTGTTATTTTCACTTACTTGGTATGGTAGTTAGGTGTTAGTTTACCAGTACCAGGTTTCGGTGCCAGTGTTAACTGATCCTCACCTGTATTTTATCTGGTTTTCATCATTCATGTCCTATAGGTGTATCACACCTGGGATCGGATAGTTTAGGTCAGACTATTAAAGTCCCCGTTACTGTAGGTTTCTAAAATTTCCAACAGTTGTAGGAGTATCATTCTGTTCAGTCTTGTTTTGTCTGTTTTGTTAGATCCATTTTTATAAGCAACAGACTTACTGGTTCTCATTTAAAAATCTCTCTATGAGACACAAACTCTGATTCTAGACCTTAGTCATTAAAATTGTGTTCTAAACTAGGTTTTTCAAGTTAAAAAAAAAAAAAACTGACAAGTACAAAACCCATATTTACATGAATATCACTAAAAACAGTCATTGATCAAGGGAAATGACAGAAAGCCTCTAGAAGAGGTGGAATCAGTGAAAGTGAAGAGCACTATTGGCTTCTGTAACTAGGGGATGACCAGATGGAATTGTGGAACAGGTAGATTGGAGGATAACAGCAATTCTCACTTTCCAGTATTTAAACAAAACAAAACAAAACTGGAAATAGGATACTTGTGTGGAAGTGGTCTTTTAATAAACAAGAAGGAAAAATTTGCAATTAGTACAGCAAAGCAATAGCCTTGGTCCAGCTACCCAAGACAGGATCTGTGTAGACAGATAAGTTTAGAAAGGCTTAATAACTTGCTGAGGCCTACCCAATCAGTGGGTGGCAGAGCTAGGTCCCAAACTCAGGTTTGTTTGTTTGCAAAGTCCATTTTCTTAACCCTTATGCAAGGCTCAATGAACAGGTAGGAAATTATTCAATATACATTTGAAATTGGTGTCATCAAGTTCAATACATCTAGCATCAAGTCCCTCATTGTTCCTCGCCTCACTCCATCTCTCCAGCCAGTTCACATGATGCCAATCTCAAGTCAGGGCAGCACTGCACTCCTGGTCACCGACTCGAGGCCACCATACCACAAGTGGCTCTGCCCTTTGCCTTCAGTCTCTAATTCAGTAGTTATTGAGCTTTTGACATCAGGGCCACCTGAAGGTCTTGTTAAAGCATTGCTAGGTACCCCCTCCAGCATCTGCATGGCCAACAGGTAATCTCTGAGAACCATTGACCCTAATATGAAAAAGCAATGGACCGTTTCCTGAAAAAATTCATACGCACAAACATGCACGAGATATGTTAAATAAAATTGTACAGATTCCTAAGGTGCAGAATTATCTTGACCCTCAGGTTGAGAATCTCTGACCCTGTAATCTAGACCAGAGCCTCTCATTCATGTGTACACAAATCACCAGAGTTAAAATGCAGAATCTGATCAGTGGGTCTGGGTGGGTGGGGCTGGTGATTCTGCTGGCCAGGGACCACAATTCACAAAAATTGATGCACCAAATTATAAACTCCATGAAGTGATGTTATCAAATTAAAATATATAATGTTGGGCCGGCCCGGTGGCGCACTATCCAGTGCGCGTAATAACTTCGTATAGCATACATTATACGAAGTTATACGAGGGTGAGATGGACAGAAAATGTAAGCAAGTGAAGGAAAAGTGTAAAGAGGAATTTGTAGAAGAAATCAAGAAGCTAGCAACACAGCACAAACAACTAATTTCTCAGACCAAGAAGAAGCAGTGGGTAAATATCAGTTTTTTTTAGAATCTTATTTCTGAAAATGCATCATCACAGGTATGATGAAACTCAATTCAGAAAGGTATATGTGGCATATGCAAAAATTATTTCTGAAATAAGATCAACTGTGAACTTGTCAACTTTAATTAATTTTAAAACTTTTATTGTAAGTCCTATTATAATCACTCAACCCCAGATTCCACATTATTCAGTACTACTCAGGATTATTTCATTCAGTTGAGATTATAATACTTCAGAACATAACATATTTAGTACAATTAATTTATATAACTTTTCCATCTATGCAAATATTTTATTTGCGTAAATTGGCTGGCCCTACTTTTACCTGGTGACTCCTAATAGGTATTATCCAAATTGTGAAATCGTAAATGTAAGTATCACAATAATGAATTAAAGATTTTAGAATTCCCTGTACTTAACATTTATACATTAGATTCCATTAAAGAAATCAATTTCTTTTGCTTTATAGTAGTGGATCGCAACCCTCAGTGTTGCCCCCGTACTGGACCGGGGACCGGCAACGGGATTGCAACCCTCGGCGTTGCCCCCGCGCCTCGCTCAGCAATTGAGCGGGAAGCGGTCTGTATGTGGGATCCGAACCCTCGGGCGGGAGCGCCGCCGCGCTTCCCAAGTGGCGCACTATCCAGTGCGCCACCGGGCTGGCCCGTTAATAATATATCTTAACATAATATGTCCAAAATATTATTTCAATATTCAATCAATATAAAAATTATTAATGAGATTGTTTACATTCTTGTTTTGTACTAAGGCTTCAAAATCCAATGTGTATTTTATATTTTCAGCACATCTCCATTTGGACTATTCACACTCATTTACATGTAGCCAGTGTCCATCTGTATTGGATGGAGCAACCTAAAAACAAAAGCTTTGTTTTAGGCAAGTATATGCCCTATCCACGCCTTACCTATAGTAAAAATGCATACAGCAAACATGTTACAAGAGCTTACTTGGTACCTAGGAGCTGAAAAGAAAAAAATTAATTTGTTCCTGGAATTTGAGCGTCCCTGAGGGTAGGCTTTTGATCCAAATCAGAGGCTCAGATTTGAAAGCTCAGAAATCATCCAATTAAGTTCTAAATTGGCATTTCAATTAGGCAGCCCTGGAGAGGGGTCCTAAGTATCCTTATGGCTCTACAGGGCAGTTTGAAAACCCTTCTTAGGTCCAATGTCTTAACCTCATATTGAGAAAACTGAGACCGAGAGCTGCTTAAAGTCATGCAGTGTTAGTAACATCTTGTCTCCTCTCCTATTGACCTCTGCAGACTGTAGGTGGCTTAAAGCCTCACAATGTTAGGAAACCGTCCCTGCCCTCCAAGAACAAGGCTAGCAGAGTAGCCCCAGGTGCAGACTGCAAAGGAAATTCAGCAGGCAGTGTAAATGTCATTCATTCGCTCCCTGATCTGACAAATACTCGAGCTCCTACAGCATCTGTGCTGTGTGCTGAGTCTAATAATGAGCAGAACAGACATTTCCCATCTCCACATGGCTGATGCTCTAATAAGGGAGTCATTCAAATAAATGCAACTTTCTAATTATACGCCAGAGTTAGGTGCAATGAAGAAAGAATATAGAACATCCTACAGGATACTGAGAAAGCATAAAATCTTGGGTCAGGGGAGAATGAGAGAAGACCTAAGCTGAGTCTTGAAGAGTGAGCAGAGATTAGCTGGAGAAGAAAGAGGACAGAGAAACCACACAGCTGTTGGATGATTTTTCTCCTTCATATTTTTACAATGAACTATTATAATCAAGGGGGACATTACAAAACAAAAATGAAAGGCTTAGCTAGAGAAGGTTGTAGCGTTGAGTTACAGGAGAGCAATGGGAGGGATGTGATGGGGATAAGGAAGGTCGTCGGGAGGCGAGAAGGTGGAGGAGCTCAGGCTTGTGCCAAACGTGCTGGTGAAAGGGAGACGAAAACAGGGAAATCGTGCCTAGGACAAGAAGAGGGACATATTTATATTAGGAAGGAGGGACAGAAGCTACACGTTTTGGGCCGGCCCGGTGGCGCACTGCTACAGTGCGCCGCTTGGGAAGCGCGGCAGCACTCCCGCCGAGGGTTCAGATCCCACATACAGACCGTTTCCGCTCACTGGCTGAGCGAGGTGCGGGAGCAACACCGAGGGTTGCGATCCATTGCCGGACAAGACAAAAAAAAAAAAGAAGCTGCACGTTTTCCACAACAGTGTAATTTTTAAAATTCTCTTGTTTTAAAATTGATACAAAAGTCAAGGGGTCAAAAAGGATACACAGTGAAAATGTCTCAGCTACTTAGCTGCCTTTTAGTGGCAACCACAACTCAGTTCCTACGTGTCCTTCCAAAGACACAGAGTGCTACACTGGCACTGGGAGAAGTTGGCTTCACTTCTTACATATATTTTGTAAATGTGAGTTTACACACGTATATACGTATCTGTGTGAATGTGTGTATGTATGTGTGCCTGTGTGTAATCCCTTAAAGTTTGATTAAAGTAACCAGAAGGTGCAAGTTGAAAGGAATGCCAATCCACTGTCTTTATATCATTTTAAAGGGGATCATGAAAATTAGGAAAGATTAAGCTCCAGATAGAAACTTTTAAGAATTCTAGCAACTGAATACCTGCTGACGGAGACTGAAGACCGCGCATTGGGATTTGTCTCCAGTAAAAATCTTGCAATATGTGGTAGGTCTGCTACTGTCCTTGACCATGAGGCCGAAGAAAAGAAGCTCTTTTTATAAATGACTTCCAAGCGTTTTTATTCGGCTTACACAGTTTTCACAGGAAGCCTCTCAGGGTCACAGGAAGGGGACTTTCTGCATGGTCCTTCCCTGAGGACTGGATCTGTCCACACAGCCTGGGGAAGACCCAGGGCAGGACCCTGCCCTCACACTTCCAGGTCCCAAACCTGATGCCCCTGGGCAGCACATGGGGGTGTGCACCTCTCCCCTGACTTGAGGGGCATCCTCCTCTCCCCAATCCCATTGGAGGGTGTCCTCATCTCCCCAGGCCCATCGGGGTGTTCTCCTCACAACAGTCTCCATAGGGTCTCCTTAGGGGGCAACCTCCTCCCTCCAGTTCTATCAGGGAGTTCCTCATCTTTTTGTCTTTTAAGCATCCATCTTATGTCCCATATTCCACTTTTCTACATTAGTCAGGGTTTCCCTGTGGACTCCTGCAGTAATTGTGGTCTGTTCCTCTAATTTGGCGTAAATGGTGTGTGCATGTTCTCACTTGGTGTCCCTGATGGGTGCCAGCTCCTTCTATCAGGAGCCATGTGTTGCATGAGTAACACCAGTTTTAAACCCTATTCCTAACTGGGGTCATCTCACACCCTCACTTCCACCAAAATTCTGTTTGATAGTGAACTATTGTTGTGAGGCCCCCTCGCACAAGAAATGCACTTACACGCCACTCGTGCAGAAAAGGGCAGTGTATTCACTCCAGCTGGCCAGCGTCCATCTCCCAAGGAGCAACCAAGGAAGAGCGGCATCGGGCTTTGGTCTTGCGGGGTTTTTAAAGACAATAACTACATCTTGTTGGCACACAGGTTTGTACAGGTGCACAGAGCAAGCTAGGGAGCTGAAAATGAGCCGTTCGAGCAAACAAGCATACAAGTTTTCATTGTGTATGGTTCCTGTTCCCATGTAATAATTCACTGTGTATGGCTCCTGTTTCTATGCAATTGTTTTTTGTTTCTATGAGAAGGTCAGTGGTTTCTCATGAAGGAGGGGGGGTATTCTGCAGGTCAGACAGGGGGAAAAATGGAGTTACTCAGGTTAAGCAAGCAATTCTACAGAAGCAGATAGCGTATGTTATGAGGGTGGAGGGAACTCTATTTCACCATGAGCAATGAGACTGTTTTCAAAGTAAGTAAGTTTAACCAAATTCAGAATTCAGAGCAGAATCTTTTCTGGTCTTTAATATTAGTAGTATAATGTGAGTAAGAAAAAATGCTCACTTATCAGACTACTTATCAGACAACTATATACTGTGCCCAGCTCTTCTAAGCCTCCAGAAAGTATCAGTTAAAAAATGCAAAAAACAGTGAACACAACAAAAAAACAACCACCGAGCAGGAGAAATAACATGGGCTAAAAAACATTGTATTCTTAAACATGACTCTAACTCCAACAGCCATAAAAATGGATAAACTCAACTACATAGAAATAAAAAAATGTAGTATGGCAAAAAGGCCAATTAAAAAAAATGACATGAAGTGGGGAAAAATTTTTTTCAACTCATCACAGACAAAGGATTAATCTCCCCAATTATCAGAGCTCAGAGCAATCATGAAAAAAAAAAAAAAGATCTCGTAAAGAACAATTTTTAAAAGAGGATATAATCACAACTTTCATACAAATATAAAATAAACATGTATCAGAGATTTTATTTAGCTCAGTAATGAGGAAACTAGTAAGATGTTACAAATGGTTTAAAAGAGAATTCCGACAACACACATATAGAAAATAAAGAATTCTGAAATACATTTACAACATAGGTGAAACAGGAGCAACTATATTCATGGGACACAATTTGCCTTTCTATGGACAAGAATAATTTGGATTATTATCAGTTTTCTAGAAGTGACAGAGTTATAAAGTAGCTCGAGGACAGTACCAGATGACACATCCGATAATGAGCTCAATGACATTCAATAATCTTATTTTGTCCATTTAAAAAATCTTTCACATCTGACTGGTGGGTGAGAATGGCTCCTTCCATAGAGAATCAGGAAGGGCTTCTCAGAAGAGGCAATGTTTGAGGATTCTAAGATGGCAACGGGTCTGGAGCGGCCATGCCAGGAGACAGCGCGACCCTGAGAAGTGTGCGCTGTGATACCAGAGTACTATTTGCATTTCCAAGAGCAACAAAAAACGAATAAATCTTTCAACAACGAACCTACAATGACAAACAAGCAAAAACAGGTTCGAGGTTTTAGGGCCGACACAAAAGAAAACTCCTGAGAGCGCCCAAGCCCTGCTACGGGTTTGAGCGAGCAGCCCGAGACAACAAAGGCCAAGTAAATCAGCTGAGACGACACAGAAATGGAGTGGAAGGCACAGGACCGGCCCAACTCTGCGAGCTCTGTGAGTCCCCCCCAGCCCAGCCCCACTTGCGGGGTGAAGCCTGACTGTTCCCCGCCCGCCTAGCTCCCACCT
>NW_007732290.1:129369-136685 GCF_000696425.1 Galeopterus variegatus | reverse complement strand
GTATTCTAGAACCACTGCTAGGTTTGGGGCCTGGAAGATGCATATCTGATGTGTGGCTACAACTTCCTCCTTAAATGGAGTGGATTACAGGATTCCTCCAGCTTTTCAGGCTGTGAGCCAAGACAAGATCATGGCACTGCACAGATGGAGCGTTGATCTTACTTAGAAATTGTGCCTACTCCTATAGTGACTTTCCTGCATAGGATACTGTGGGATTGACTCTGGGCAAAATTTAAAAGATGCAAATTATTTTACTCCTCTACCCTTTTCAGTGTTTACAGCACCTATGAATGCATATTGACCATTGACTATTAAAATCTACCAGGCCTCTCTTCTCTGAAAATTCACCAGTGGTCCAAATTCAACTTTGCTTTGTACTGAAAACTCCAACTCTTTCCTCTTGACTAACACAGCTGAGAATGAAGCTTTCTTGAAGTGACTACCGTATCTTACTCAAGCTTCCTAGAAACTCTTGCACTTAATAGCATAAGTGAATGTCGCCTTGGGTAAAATCTCAGGCAGTGTGACAGAGTGAAGAGTTTTAGCCAGTGTAAAAAACATTCACCGGACTCCACTAAGACTTATACCACTCCTTAAATTGACCCAAACTGATGCTATGTTTCTGGCAGTGCTGGCTCCCACTTCTGTCAGTGTCTGACCCAGCAGTAAGAAGGGAAAACCAATATTGATGTTACACATTATACGCTAACCCAACTAATATGATTTTAAGGGCACATTTTCCAATTTCTGAATTATGCTGGCACTTTGTTTATCACCCCCAGTTCTCACTGAGTTTTTATCATTTCACTTTTAATTAGCATCCTGACAATAAGATAAAGGGAAATAAAGAACTACTCTGTAAATCTTGCTTGAGACACCAGCTGAAGGAAACATTCGGTAGCAGGAGAGTATAGTAAAAATACATATTTTTTTGATTAATTGCATATTTAAACTATACAAATTATCTGAAACCTATATTTGAATAAGTAATTCAGAATTATTTACTTTTGTCTCATTGAATATTTAATCCTTTGTGGCCTAAGTAATCTCAAAATGTGTCGGAGGTGTTATAGCAATGATATATAAATATTCAAAAAGGCTAGAATTACTATGTGAAAATTACAATGTAATTGCAAGAATGTGTTATCAATGTGTGAGGCTAAAGTTTATTGACAGACCTAGAAAACAGTTAAAATACCAATGTAAATGTACATAATGAAAACATCGACTTTGTCCAAAACACAGGCAGCATGTGTGAAACATATGTGTGAAACATATGTGTGTGGGGAATGCATAAAAAGTATGCATTTTTTTAACTACAAATCTTTAGAATATGTAACTTTATGGATTCCTGTACTCTACAGAAGTTTCATGGGTTCAGATACTGTATTCATATAAAATTTGTTCTTTTTGTAATCTTAAAAGCCTACAATTGCAATAATGATTTTTTTCCCCATTTAGTTAGAATGAATTCTGTCCCTTCCACCTTTCTTTGACTCCTAAGAAAGGTTATTCCCTACAATGAATTGTTATAGAACCCCTGCACGTTTTTTTCAAAGCCACTTTCAGAACTGTTACCTCATGTCAGACATTGACACATGAGATACAGAGTAGGGTGTGTTTTATCATTTTACAGATATGGAAATTGATGCCCAGAAAGGTCATGTGTCTTGCCTGAAGCACTAAAATCAGCATTAGAACCTCATTCTCTTTTCTTACTGAATAAATTTTCCACTGACTTATATTGCTTTCTGGAATAACATTTCATCACTTTTGTAAATACATTTATAGTCTATCTTAACTATTACCTACTCACAGCCACACCATGATTTATGACTAACGTGTTGCTATGACTTGTCAATAGTTAAATAGTTTAAATTTTTATTTAATCACCTCTCTGTCTCTCTTTTGCATGCCCCTTATACTGATATTTCTCTTAAACAATCCACTTTTCAGACAGCATCTCTGTTTTCACTATATATGATAACATTTTCTTTGCCTCTGTTTCCCTCTCCTGTTCTATCAGTTTTAACATCAGCAAAATCAAATATCTTAGCCTTTGTCTTTACTTATCTTTCAGCACAAAAAATGTAAACATTTGCACAAGTATGGATTATTAGGTGACTTTCACTGGAGACAGTACTTAGTCTCAATTTGGAAGACAGAGATAAATGTTTTATCAGGTCAAACCTCCTAGAAATGACATGATACACAGAGAACGTGTGCTTAAGAGTTATAGATGACGTTATTACAAATGGTACAATAGATCCGTAAGCAATTGGCTCCATAGAATCACAAAATACTTTAAAAACTTCTGTAATCTCTATTAGAAAACAATATCTCTAATAGAACAAGTTGAGATATAAATGTATTTTATGTGTTTTTTTCTCTTCAGTCTAGCACAGTATCATTTCTTATCTGAACTGGTCTCCCTAATTTCATTATTACTTCTCTCTAAAACATTCTTTATGCTTTAGCCAGGATGATCTTTCTAAACTGAAATGTGATCCTATCGCCCTCCTTCAGTTATACATCCGTACATCCAGCCAATATCAAGTTTTCCATGATTTGACTTTAAATCTATATTCCAGATGTTCTACACCAATGGCTCCCTCTAACTGAAACACTACACTAATACCGAACCCTATGCTTTGTTATCACCTACTTGGACATCACTTAATATTCAATACCTTCCCTGAAAAATATCGGCTGGGTAATGTGTGCCAGCAACATCCTGAATAAATCCCTGTCTTATAGTTTATCTCACTAATTGGAATTATTTGCTTATCTTTGTTCCCACTTGACTATAAGCTCCTCATGAGTACATAATGACTCGCTCATCAATATATCTTAAGATCTAACAAATGTGTTCAATAAATATTGGATTAGTGAATGAATGTATCTAGTTACATTTTATTTCACTATGTTATGAACTGTGACTATCTCAGCAAATATAATGTTTATCAGCAGCGTGGATGCTGCCTGTAGCAAATATAGTTCACCTCTATCCAGTTAAATTTGTATGTAATTATGTAAATTAAGCTGTGGGTTTATTCTGCTTCTGAACTTTTGCTGTATGTTATACATTTTATATTTCCAGAGTTATTTCAGTTTTCATTATGACATAGAAGATACCAAAACCAAAAGAACCATTACATGAATTAACAGTACAATACACTATAATAACATAAGACAACATATTTTACAATAGGCATTTATAGCTTAGTAATAGCATTCTTGATCAGCTTTCTATCAGAGCTAAAGTGGAACTAGTAAAATAATAGTCCTGCTTTATAGAAAAGCATTGATAAAAAATACTCACGACTGATGATAAATTTGAGCTGGCTTCCTACAAAACAAATTATTCAGATACACAGTCACTATCCTAAAGAGCACATTTGCATGATCTTCAAGTTCACTGCTAGAGAGACTCTAAATAATAATCAGATCATAAAGCCAGAGAAAGGCATGTTGGATTGCCATATAATTTGCAATGAGAACTTTGAGAATTACAATAGAGGCTGAGGCTTAGTAATCCTTCTTGGAAAATAATGGAAATAATTAGGAAGGCTTCAAACAGTCTGTCTCTGTAAAAGTTTAGTGTCCTACATGTGAGAGAGCATGAACATTGAAAGTCATTTAATGACTTTGTTGAACACATCTAATGAGGCAAGTTTTACCTCTGACACAAATTGAGTCTTTGCTGATGAAAATTGAAGTTACTGTTGCAAAAAACTCAAGTTTTTGTGAACGTTTCACCTGCTTGAACAAACGGTATGGGAGAGTAAGGACATTCCTGCATTGAATCACTTCTTTCACATTCATTATTCATTTAGAAAATAACTGGAAATCTTTTCAAAGTGAGTAAAAAGAAAATATTAATTTTATAATTTTTTCATGACATATTTATAGTCAAGGCAGAATATTAATTATATTAGAAAAACTATATTAATTAAATGGAGGAATCTTGAAACTGAGATCTGAATTTCTGATATTCATCTTTGTATCTTCTATTGAATTATAGTATAAATTTATGATATTTTCACATACACATGTTTACAGAATTTCCATTTTATTATTCTACTTCAAGATTATTCTACTTCAATTCTTAACAGTATTGGGAAGAACAAAATCAGTTTGAGTTAATGCAGGGAAACCACCCATTTGAAAATTGGATTATCTGCTTTTTTACACTACTAGCAACTTCAGAAGTGTGCTCTTGGCTTGTAAGCAAGATAGCAATGAAGTCAGTACCAGCTAGTACTTGACATAACCCAGGCCCAATCCAGAAATCTCACAAATAAGAGCAGCCAATAACCTGGAGCCGAGCCAGCTGCTAAGGGGTCATTTCTGAACATTGTAGCTGTTCTGAAACCCCACTCAAATAGTATTTTGAAAAGTGTTTGTTAACATTTATGCTTTAGTCAGCACATTCAGGAGTTCAGATCCATGAAAAGGACAAATTTTAAAAAGTCTTAAGGGAATTATTCGTTCAAACTAACTTATGCCAGAGATTAGACTATTACACTCTAAGGTCTCTAATAAGTTTAGATGATACGTTGTATGTTCACATTTATTATAAATATTTTTTTAAAAGTTATGGAAAGGCTTTCTATGCGTCCTCAAAAATACGACAAGGCAATTTTGTAGAACCGCCTCAGTAATTTTCAGCAAGGCACTTATTGGAAATATTCAGGTTGAGAATTGTCTTTACGCTTTCTGATCAAAAGTAGTTTCTAATGAGTAAGAACATTCTTCTTCTTTCTCCTGAAAAAAAAAAGTTAGGAAGATAATTACTTGATTATTAGCAAGCTGTGTGTTTTTGTGTGTGCAAATTTTAGTAACATCTGTTGGTTTTCTTTTCTAGGAGTAAGGTGACTCTACTGAGATTAAGTGATACAATGGTGTTCCTGCCTTAAGTGGATGTCAATAGAAAGCTTATTGTATGAAGCAGCTATTCATGAAAACACAAACACACATGTAAACAAACTGAGGGAAAGAAGAGTAAAAGTAGAAATTGCTTTTTGTCATGTTTCCCATATTAATTAATTAGTTTTCACTTTACATTTATAAAGTCCTTAATGGTTCTTGGGAAAGTAGGACCTAAATTCAAATGATCAATTTATTTTACTTCTACACTTGTTATTTTCCAAATTTACCAAGATTTTACAGTGGTGCTTTATCTTGCTGCTTCTTAAATGCAACTTCATCATTACCTGTCTACTAAATTTTACATATTTCAAACACGTGTATGATTAAATTTCTAAGCTTGCCTGATACCTGATCAAAATCTCTATGCTTGCCTGCCTGTAGGAATTAGAATAGTACTTATTCCACAGCAAATTTTTGAGAATGTGTGATCCAGGGAACTCTTGTTATTGCATTTCTCCTAAAATTTTGAACAGAATGGTTTGAAATTTCCTTTTAGTCCAATTTGGATGGTTGTCAATGTTTTTAAGCTATTCTCTGCCTTTCCAATGCTATGAAATACCTTCAGAACACACCTGAGAATATTCTCCTGCTTCTGGGTTAGAATCGCTTGAATGAAGAGCTATAGGGAGGATTTTCAGAAGCACCGAAACACTCCTGTGGCCAAAAATATTCCCTTCTGTATATTGTTTTGAAGCTACGATATTCTTCCTAGGATATACTTCTAGAATTGCACCACTGGTATGAGTCTTTTGAGAAAACAGGA
This sequence comes from Galeopterus variegatus, assembly GCF_000696425.1. Taxonomy (NCBI): domain Eukaryota; kingdom Metazoa; phylum Chordata; class Mammalia; order Dermoptera; family Cynocephalidae; genus Galeopterus; species Galeopterus variegatus. The sequence continues at coordinate 130,990 of NW_007732290.1, read as the reverse complement.
AGAATTATCTCTGGAATGTTATTGTTTAAGAATGGTCAATAATATATGTGGGAACATATTTATAAACTCTCAACCGAGAGAGCTCAGTCCAGCTGTGGGCAAGTCAGACAATTAAAAGCTTTTTGATACTCTGAAAATAAATCTCAAAATGTCAATTTCTTTGAGCTTGTCTCTCTCTGCCTCTCTCTTCACTCTCCTCCCCAGGCATCTTCCCACATCTTTGATTCTTTAGGAGCCACCCAGTCTCTTTGTTCCACTGTCGCTGTCGTGAAACTGCTCTCTACGCAGTGCCATCGCTTTGCTCTCGTCAGTGTTAGAAATCCTCCCCAAATCTGTCCATTTCTCCCCACCAGTCTCCAAATATCACCTCCCAGAACCAGACAATGCTCTCCTGATCCAAGCTTTTTCTTCATCTAGAACTTTCTCCAGGTCTTTTGGTCACTCACCTTCTTTTGAAACGTGACGCCCTCTTGATTTGGGGAACTCTGAGCTTTCTTGCTTTGCCTCTGATTGGCCTCTGTCTCTTTACGGGTGAATCTTTGTTCTGTCCTGCTGGTCCTCACCCACAGGAATCTTACAGGGTCTGTCCTGGGCAAAGTGCTGTTTCCCCTGTGAATGCACCAACTTTCTTGACTTAAATAAAATACTTTTCTATTAAGATAATTTTGTGTCTTATCTCATCTGGACTCCTTCACAATTTTTCTTTTTCCCTTTGAATATACCCTTGGTATTTCCAACTCAGCATATCTCAAACAGAACTCATTTTCTCCCATTCTGTATCCATCTCATCTTTCAAATTTATTTGTCTTATTTTATTTTATTTTGGTAATTCTATAGTTGTTCCAAGCTCCCTGACCGATAACCTCAGATTCATGATATATTACTGTGCTTGGCTTCCTTCATCACTTATATTCCATTTGTTATCATGTCCTATTGTTTCTTCCTTCAAAGTTCTTTCTTAGATTGGCCCCTTTAGTTAATGTCCATTGTACAACTGGGCATCCCACGCCAGTTCTGCCCAGTCAAGCTCTATTTATTCTACACATTCTGCCCAAATAATCAAATTTAAAGGGCCACATTATTTATTTATATCATTTATTTATATCCTCCTCCAGATTCAGACACCTTTTCTTGTATATTAAGACACCATCTTTACTGAGCACAAACAATTTTGAATATGCATCCTCACTTCTGACAATAAAGGTACATTTGTTACTTGTTCTCTTTTTACTATCTCTAACATAAACTATTCATATTATTTTATCATATTGTCAGTGTGTGTGTGTGTGCGTGCATGTGTGTTAATGGATGAATCTGGAGCCAAAGGGTGAAAGATAGACAGAAAAAGATAAAATATGTGCATTTGGTATATTGGTATATACCTTTTCATAAAGGAATACTTTTTTTCTGGTTTGACTCTTTGTAGGAAATACTGCTCTCAGACCAAGTCTTATAATCTTGGGGTGTAAGGGGGAGGAGTCAGTGGCTCTAATTTAAAACACTTTTTCAGGCCGGCCAGTTAACTCACTTTGTTTAAGGGTGGTATTGGTAAAAATAATGTCAAGGGTTTGGACTCCCATGCTGGCAGCCACTAAAACAAAACAAAACACTTTTTCACTCA
>NW_007732290.1:126343-128333 GCF_000696425.1 Galeopterus variegatus | reverse complement strand
AAAAAAAAAAAAAAAAAAAAAAAAAAAAAAAAGAACTGTGAAAAGTGGGTGATAGAAATGGAAATGGCAGAGCATGTATTAAACTAAGTGTACGGGCTTCTGGCTCGAGCACAGTCCATCCCACGTCTCCCTGTGAATGCAGATTTAACCCTGGAAGGAATGAATGGAACAGATATTTGAGGGCTCAGAAAACTTAAGTGGTAGCTGACACATGGAGAAGAGAAGAATTTGAAGCACCACCAAAGGGGTGCTGAGCTTTCCATTTATTTTCCAGCATCCTCTGGCTTGGACTTAAAGCAGCTTGGAAACAGGAAGCCGGTGCCCCATTAACAAAAGAGCTCCAAGTGAATCTTCTAGCTCTAGCCTGAGGAACGGGAATGTGAACTGCTAAAGCTCAGAGATGGTGGGAAAATCCCAAGTCTTTCCCCAAGCCTTCTGCTTTGTTTTCTCATGTCCCATCCCCCAGGTAATCCTGCAGCTGCCAAGGTGGAGGCAGCAACTGGGTGCAGGAACCTGAAACTCTGAGGATGGGAACCTTTCTTTCTGGTAAGAAGGTGAGTCAAATCCCTGTTTTTTTCTTTTTCTCCTGCTCAGAGCAAACACAGCTGCAGGAAGTGCACAGCAGAGCAGAGTAACTAAATGCCCAGCTTTCTGGCCAGAGGATCAAAAAGAGGAAAAGAGGAACCTCAGCCAGGAACATCGTGGAGAGAAAGGGGCTTGGGAAACAACCTCACCAATGTGGCTTGGGAAGAGTGATAGACATATAGATCAATGGGACAGGATAAAGAATGCAGAAATAGACACACAAGAGTAGCCAACTGATTTTCTTTCTTTTTTTCATTAAAAGTATGAAACTGTTGAATAGAGGAAGATAGTCTTCTCATCAAAAGGTATTGGAAAAATTAGACATCATAGGAAAAAGAAAAAAGAGCCTCAACCTAAATGTCACACTTTATGCAAAAATTAACTAACAATAGAAGAATCATAGATCTAAATGTAAAATGTAAAACTATAAAACTTATAGTAGAAAACAGAAAAAAAAATCCTGTGCTAGAGTTAGACAAAGAGTTCTAGTTCATAGACATGGCACCAAAGGCACTAAAAGAAAAACAATTGATAATATGGACTTTATCAAAGTTAAAAACTTTTGCTCTATGCAAGATCCTGTTAAGAGAACACAAAGCTAGCCATTTACTGAATGAAGTATTTTCAAGACCAATATCTGAGAAAGAACTTTTATTCAGAATATATGAAGAATTCTCTAATCCCAACAGATGAAATAAGGCAAAACATTTTAACAAACAAAGAGGGTATTCAGATGGCAAACAAGCACATGAAAAGATGTTCACCATGATTAGCCATTAGGACAATGGAAATTAAAGCTGCAGTAAGACACCATTGTGCACCTACAAAATGACTAAAATAAAAATATTGACACTACCACGTGCTGACCAGGATCAGAGCAAATGGATTTCCCACATATTGCTGATGGAAATGGGAAATGATATAGCAGTTTTGGAAGCAGTTTGTCAGTTCCCTGCGAAGTTAAAACAGACTTACAATACAACCTAACCCTCCTGAGTATTTATGCGAGAAAAACAAAAATGTGGTCACATAGGAACATGTACACAAATACTCAGAGCTGTTTAATTTGTAGTAGCCCCAAACTGGAAACCACCCACAAATTCTTTAACTGATGAATGAATAAACAAATTGTGATACAATAGAAAGAAACAAACTATTGATACACATAATTTAGGTGGATTTCAAGGGCTTTGTGCTGAATGAAAAAAAACAATCTCAAAATGTTGCATGATATATATATATATATATATATATATATATTATTCCATTTATATAACATTTTTGAAGTGGTAAAATTATAGCGATGGAGACGTATGGGTTGTTTACACAGGTTAGTGTTAGGAAAGAAAGTATGACTCAAAGAAGCAGCTTTATGGTGATGGAGCAATTCTGTATCTTAATTGTA
>NW_007732290.1:125451-126294 GCF_000696425.1 Galeopterus variegatus | reverse complement strand
AGAAAGTATGACTCAAAGAAGCAGCTTTATGGTGATGGAGCAATTCTGTATCTTAATTGTAATGTGGATTGTGTGGTGATGCTTAAACAAATCTATACGTGACAAAATTTCAAAGAACTAAGCACACAAAATAAAAGAGAAAGGAAAGAGTGCATTTCAAAGCTGTTAAAATCTGAATAAAGTCTGTACTTGAGTTAATATCATAGTATTGTACTAATGTCAATTTCCTGGTTTGGACCAGGTGCTGTGGTTATGTTATTATGTGTTATTATTAGGGGAAGCTGAGTTAAGGATACACCAGAACTTACTCTACTATCTTGCAACATCTGGAAGGCAACATATTTCAAAATAAAAGTTACAATTGAAAAACAGAAAGGAGCAATTAATAGTTAGGAGAAGTTAAGAGTATGCCACAGTTAGTAATATGATCCTAATTGTCTTGAAAACCAGCGTCACACATTTCATTTTTTATTTCCCTAACAGTACAGTAGCTTGAACAAAATTACATTTAATAATATATGAGTCTAGGAGAAAACCAGGAAATTTACAATTAAATCATTAACTAAATACCTTAGGATGATAAATAGCAATTATTATATTATTACTTTTTTATTACTTCATAAGTCTAGTACTAAAAATTATTAACATAGATTCCTTAAAGCCAGCATATTATTAAATGCTTTTTAGTTTCTGAAATTAATCCTTCTTCAGAAAAAAAGAATCAGCTAAAAATTTTAATGTCTCTATATTAATTACTTGGATAATAAGACATCCGATTTTGGGGGAATCTTTTACTCTTAACATTCTCTAATTTATCATGTTAGTCTTTATTTACAAAGATTT
>NW_007732290.1:123560-124375 GCF_000696425.1 Galeopterus variegatus | reverse complement strand
TTTTTTTTCCATGTTAAGAATAAATATTTGGGTTGAAACCAGAAAAAATTTTAGTTATCAATTACTTGGCATTAGACTGAAAATTCCCCATCAACATAAACTATCTTATAGATCCAATTGCCCCAGCCCTGTTCACGTAAGAAGCTGGCACTCAATTTGAGGGCTTGAATGGGATTCTACTGGTAATTAAAATAATGAGAGGAAACTTAAGAGAAAAGGGGTTCACTGAGTTGTTTTTTCCTTCCAGCACATACAATGTGCATTTATACCAAACCATTCAGTTTCAACTCAGGAGAGAAAAATATCCTAGGTGAATATGTACCATTTCCATTTCTAAAAAATTTTGAGACTTCTCTTTCATACTGCTGGTTTTCCTCAAGCATTTGGTGTTTTTCTGTCTGGTCAGTCACATTTATTACCAAGCAATTAAAATGTGTAGTGCATGTAGCTGGCATAGGTTTCCTTGACAACTGTTTAGATCTCCTTTCTCATAGGACATTCCCAGAATGAGGGTCTTGGCAGCAGCTCTCTGTAAATGAGCAGGCTGATCACAGGGGATCTTGCCTATAGGGTGAATGGGTGAAGAGCAGACAGCAGGATGCTGGGAGTCCATGTAGTTTCCAATTTCAGGAGTACTTTCTTCTGTGGGAAAAGGGCTCCAGTGCATTTCATCTTTGAAGAAAGTCGCTCTTCACTTTTCCTTTTTCTTACCTCCTTGCCTTTTGAAGAGGTCCCACATTTCCTGTAAAGCTGTGTCCTAGCTTTCTCTCAGAGTCCAATATCCACCCCGAGAACTTTTCCCATGTAGAGCAGCT
>NW_007732290.1:117515-122396 GCF_000696425.1 Galeopterus variegatus | reverse complement strand
GTAAGAGTTCTTTATGGATTAAGAATATTGACACCCTTGGTTTAGTTTATAGTAATTTTTGTTTAGTCAAATCTATCTATTTTTGCTTTTCTGTTTAAAAAAAGACATTTGTCTTGAATATTACCTGGTATTTTAATTTATTTGAAAAAAGATATTTAACTCTACATGCCATTCAGATTTAATTTCAGTTTTGTGTTTAATATAAAGAAGAGAATCCAATGCATTTCTCACTCTCTCAAATTCACCAACCCCCTCCCCCATATCTAAATAATTAAATTTTTAATGTACTATTTTCTCTTCTCTTTTTCATTTTTATATGCCATTACTCATATGGTCTCCTTCCTGATCTGGGACACTGGGTAAGAAAGAACTAGTGGAGATCACATAGATCTACAAATCTTTCCAAAGATCATGTTATCTCCTACAGTTCTGCCTAGGCCAGCAAGACAGCTGATGGTATCATCTACTGATTTAAAAAATATATGAGAAGAAATAGGCATCATAACTTAAGCATAAGTTCAGGTGTGTATTTTTTGATAGAAGTGTCTTCTGGCAGTTCCCCAAAATATCTGAGTCTACAACAAGAAAGTTGGGAGTAATGAACATGTTAGCAATTGTTAAAACCATTGCAATGAATTTAAAATTATTTAGGTGAATTGCATGGAGTAAAACAAGGAGACAATCATATATGGAAATCAAACATTGCAAATACAGACAAAGGAAAGGGAGGATAAAAAAGGTTCTGAGAAGGAGTGGTCAGAGATTCAGAATAATAATTGAGATTGATATAATGAAAGCCAAATGAGATGACAGCACTCAGAAGGAAGGACTGACAAGCAGCATCAAATGCAAGGAGTGTGTAAACTGCCACATGTTCAGTGGAAGAGTCACTAGGAAATTATATTGGTGATCTTGGAGAGGGGATTTTCTACAAAAATATTCAGACTGGAAATTAGATTAAATGAGAAATGGCAAAAAGAGAAATTACAGGCTATTCTTTAGATTATATATTGTTGCAGTGAGTTACTGTGAACTTGCAGGGAGAAGCAGGGAACACCGAGGCTTAAAACAGGAAAACAGAGTTTATCAATATGTGGCAATGGCTCAACAGACTCTTGTCCAAAGGCTGAGACCTTAATGCAGCAGGGCTGTTATTTTTATGTCATAGCATTACCAGGTTTTGGTAACAGAGCAAGAGAAGTGATCTTATGATGTTATGTGGTTATGACTTTGTCTCAGGATGGAAAATTACAAAAAGAGAAGAAGCAAAATAGAAAATTCTGTTGCAGCAGTATGTGTTCACCACAGTGTGAGAAGTCGAGAGTGCAGCTGCATCTGGGTCTGTATGACATCCAAGTGAGGGTCTTGATTACAGCATAGTGGGACACGGCCAGGCAAACATGAGTGCCTAACGGCCACAGCCAGGTGAGACACATCTGGGTAAGACCAAATGCCTCAGTATTAGTAAGGTAAAAAGTTGAGGAAGAAAATTTTTATAATAAAAAAAATTGATCTTTTTATATTGAGTAGCATTCTTTAGCTATGAAGCAGAAGTTGAAAGCTTAAAAGAAATAGAATATAATAAATGTGGCAAGTTTCCCAGGAAGGCAGGATGATATATACAGAGAATAGGAGTTGGGATTGACTGAGGATAAAGGGAAGGATGGCAACCCATCTCACCCAGAGGAACAATTTGGTGCACTGATGCATAGAAGAATGGTAGTGTCTTATGGAACAAAGATTAGCTCTTTAGCAATATGGGGTAAGAACAAATGTTTTATCAGTCTTAAACCTAAAATAAGTGACTGTGATAAGAACCATATCACTAAAACATTCATTCATTCATTCAACATTCATTGTCTACCATGTACTAGATACTACACTATTTGAATATAGCAGTTAAAAATTCACCTATATACTGGCATAAAAATAGACACTCAGACCAGTGGAGCAGAATTTAGAGCCAAGAAATCATCCCAGTCTTATGGCCATCTGATATTGGACAAAAGAAACAAAACTATACGTTGGGGGAAAGACTCCCTCTTCAATAAGTGGTTCTGGGAAAAGCAGATATCCATATGCAGAAGAATTAAACTAGAAATGCATCTCTCACCATCTACTAAAATCAACTCAAAATGGATTAAATACTTAAGTATAAGATCTGAAACTGTAAAATTACTAAGGGAAAATACAGGTGAAACACTTCAGGAACTAGATCTGGGCACAGACTTTATGAACATGAGCCTGAAAGCCCAAGCAACAAAAGAAAAAATAAACAAATGGGACTACATCAAACTAAAAAGCTTCTGCACAGCAAAGGAAACAATCAACAGAGTGAAATGACAACCTACAGAGTGGGAGAAAATTTTTGCTAACTGTGCATCCAACAAGGGATTAATAGTCATAATATACAAGGAACTCAAGCAATTACATATTAAACAAACAAATAAACCAGTTAAAAAATGGGGAAAGATGAATAGACATTTTTCAAAGGAAGACAAATGGCCACCAGGTACATTCAAAAATGCTCAACATCACTAGTCATCAGGGAAATGCAAATTAAAACCACATTGAGATATCACCTCGCCCCAGTTAAGCAGGATATAATCAAAAAGACGGAGAATAATAAATGCTGGTGAGGGTGTGGAGAGAAGAGAACACTCCTGCACTGTTGTTGGGACTGTAAATTAGTATAACTACTATGGGAAACAGTATGGAGATTTCTCAAACAACTACAGATAGATCTTCCATATGATCCAGCAATCCCGCTTCTGGGCATGTACCCAGAGGAATGGAAATCACCATGTAAAAGGGATACCTGCACTCCTATGTCCATCACAGCTCTGTTCACAATAGCCAAGATATGGGACCAACCTAAATGTTCATCAATGTGCTTGGATAAGGAAACTGTGGTATATATACATCATGGAATACTACTCTGTCATAAAAAAGAGTGAAATTCTCCCATTTGCAACAACATAGATAAGCCTGGAGAAACTTGTGTTGATTGAAATAAGCAAAACACAGAGAGATAAATACCACATGTGCTCACTCATAAGTGGGAGCTAAAAGAGAAAGAAGGAAGAAAAGAAAGACCACAGTGGTGCACTGGACTTGCAGAGGGAGAGCATATCTAGGGATACAAAGTGGAGTGGGAAAAGGGGAAGGGGGAGAGAGGTTGGAGATAATTGGGTAGGGGACACGGGGTATAATCGCAGTTTGTGGTAATGGGCATGCTGCCATTCTGCTATCTGGCCTTCACATCTTGAGCACAAGGGGTGACAATCAGCTCTGTATCTCATGAATATGTATAACTAATAATAAAAAATAAAATAGACATTATTTTCAGTGTAAATAGATAAATAAATAAATAAACAAAAATTCACCTATAAAATTAATGAGAAATTCACAATGAAAACATTTTTTAAGTAAAATTTGGTGTGATGTTACAAAAAAGAACTATGAAAAATCAGGTTTTATAAAACATTTTCTTCTAAACTCACAATGAAAAAACATTTTTTAAGTAAAATTTGGTGTGATGAGTGTTACAAAAAAGAACTATGAGAAATCAGGTTTTATAAAACATTTTCTTCTCATTTGTTTTTTAATTGGCAAACAAAAATTACATGTATATCATTACAGCATGATGTTTTGAAATACGTGTACATTGTGGAATGGCTAACAAGCTAAAATAATTCAGATACTATACCTTTCCTTCATATTATTACCAAGTGAAGAAAAGTTGGAGCTGAACTTTTCTACCTGCTTTGAAGCTCTGTGCGTCAAATCCTAAAGTGTAGTCATATGCAAAAGGTAACATCTGAAATTGTAAAAATGTCTGAAATAGTTGCTGGCCCAAAACTACTTTCATGAGAGAACAGATGGGTGGCAGTGGGTAGTTTCTCTAAGCAGTTAGGAGAAACAGTCAATGTTAGCAAACAACATCCATGGTAACGACTCTCAAATCTTCAATAAGATATTTTCCATTTTCGGTGTGTAAACATTTGCCAGAAGTTATAATTAGCAGAAGCTTCTTCTCCTTACCTAGTGGTGCTCACTCTACAGAGTGTTTTTCAGAGAGCATTTAATTTAGCTCATTGTATCTGTAAAACATTTCAGCTAGTGAACCTTACTCTATCAAAAAAGTACTTAGCACTTTATCTGGTCGGTTATGTGCATTTAGGATGTGTGCCCCAAATCACATAGTGTTCTTCTTTTAGAAGTTAATGGGAAGAAATTATTAATGATGTCTGGGAAATTAGCACAATAATTCTGAAAAGCCAAAAAATCATTTTGTTTATAAGTAAGATTTGAGTACAAAAGAATAATAAGTAATTATTTGTATATGTTATAATATTTATGTGAACGACCCTGTATCAGTTTTCTATTTCTATCATAACGAATTACTACAAACTTGGTGAATCAAACCAATATAAATTTATTATCTTACAGTTCTATAAGTTAGAAATCCACAAGGATCTCCTGGGCTAAAACCAATGAGTTAGGTGGGGTGTGTTCCCTTCTGCAGGCTCTGAAGGAAATCCATTTTCTTGCATTGCCCTGTTTCTAGAGGCCATCAACATTTCTTTGCTCAGGACCCCTTTTCTCCATCGTCAAAGCCAGTAATATTGTATGTCTCTAACCTCTCTCACATAGCCACATCTCCCTCTGACTCGCTTCTGCCTCCATCTTATACTTTTAAGGGCCATTGTGACTACACTGATCCTACCCAAATAATACAAAATAACCACCTTATCTCAAGGTTCTTAATAGGTCTGAAAGTTCCCTCTGTTATGTAGGATAACATATTTGCTGGTTTCGGGGATTAGGATGTTCACATCTTTGGGGGGCCATTATTCTGCCTACTATAGCCCCATTGCT
>NW_007732290.1:112367-116206 GCF_000696425.1 Galeopterus variegatus | reverse complement strand
GACTTAAGGAGTCATGAGAAAGGGACTACCAATATGAGGAGAGTGGTCAACTTGAAGGAAAAGGAGAAAAAGTTGGATGGAAGTAGTTACAGAGATTTGCAGTCAGTTTTGGGTGGGGGAAGTCAGTAACCCTGACAATTTGGAGTTAGATTTAGAGTTTGTTTTGGTTTAGCTTTAGAGGAAGTCACGCAGAGTGGGTAATTTATCCCAACGTAATGATATCTGTAGTACAGTGAAGAAAAACCTCCCACACATCAGCAAATAAGTATATGAAAAGATGCTCAACATCACTAATCACCAGAGAAATGCAAACCAAAACCACAGTGAAATATTACTTCACTAAAATAACTAAAAAAAAATAGCAAGAGTTGGTGAGTATGTGAAGAAACTGGAACACTTGCGTACTGTTCATGGGATTGTAAAATGGTGCAGCAGCTATGGAAAACAGTATGGTGTTTCCTCAAAAAATTAAAAATAGAACTACCATATGATCCAGCAATCCTGCTTCTGGGTATGTATCCAAAAGAACTGAAGGCAGTGTCTCAGAGAGAGTTTTTCCTCACCCATGTTTATAGCAGTACTATTCACAATAGCCAAAAAGTGGAAGCAACCTAAATGCCCATTGATGGATGAGGGGATAAACAAATGTGGTATATACATGCCATGTAATATTATCCAGTTTGATGAAGAAAGGAAATGTCGCAGGCAACAACATGGATGAATCTGGAAGATACTGCACTAAAGGAAATGTCAGTTACAAGAAGACAAAAACTCTATGAATCCACTTGTACAAGATATCTAAAGTGAAATTCATAGAAACAGAAAGTGGAATGGTGGTTACCAGGGTCTGGGGAGAGTGGAAAAGGAGAATCGCTGTTGGATGTGTGTAAAGTTTAGTTTAGTGAGATGAAAATTTCTGGAGATGTTTCACAACAATGTTAATATACTTAACACTACTGAACTGTACACTTAAACATGGTCAAAATGATAAATTTTTCATGATGTGTCTTAACAAAAAAAAAAAAATCCCTAATGAGAGGTGCAGGCCTGATGAGAACACAGGTGAACCCACTAAAGCCTGAGGTCAAGATGAAGAGAGTGCCACTGGGAATGACTTCAAATGCAGAGTCACGACCTCCAAGGGCAGGTGCCAGCAATCATGACAATGGGTTAAATGACACCAGCATAACAACTCCAGAGTGACACCTCACGAGGCTGCGTGTGTCCAAGGACCCATTCCCCACCTGCTACAGACATAAAGAGAGTCCCCCTCATAGATACAGTCACCGTCTTGGGGAAGAAAAGCAGAGTGAGAGAAAAGTAAAATATTGAGGATTTACCTGAAAACACTCAGTTATCCCAAAGCAATCATTCGTGATCTAATAGGGAGATGTATTTTAAATAGACTTAGTGTTTAAATTGAAGGGGAATGGTTAGACTGAAAGAAAGTGAAATATTGTCAACCAGAAATTCTAAATGATTGCTGGGACATTGGCTCATAAGCAAGATCAGGCCCGTATTAGAGAATATCTAAGCTATATTTTCTGTGGATACCTAAATTATAGCATACGGGTGTTCCCCTTCTCAGTTTTGACTGAGTCCCCAAGATAGTAACTCTCAATTACACCCACATTTCAAAACAGGGTGTGCATCCACCAAAGCAGACCTTGCCATGGAGATGGCTGGGACTAATTTTTTTGACCCTTAGAAGATCACCTTCTTCTGTTCTTTTAAAAAATTTTTGAGAAAATATTAAGGTTTTTTTTAATAGAAAAGATATTGGTGTGCTGTTGTCCCACTACTGTTCCTCCAGGAGGGTTACAATGCATAAGAGGGATTCACTCTATCTGTGTCAGAGGATAAATGGGCCCTTGGATTCCTCCAGAGTCCAGGGGTGTCTACTGTGGAGTGGGTAGATTAGTCTCATTTAACCTTTTGCTGTGACCTCCTGGCACCTGTTCCTAGAGTTCATGGCCCTGACCATTTGACATGCATTTGAAGTCCTTGCCAGTGTTCCCCTCTTCATTGTAACCCCATATATGGCAGAGTGGCAAAGAAGGTGAAAGTATGCCAGTTTGAGGTTTATCTTAGATCCTGCCCAGGAGGATTATCTGGAAAGACTAGTCAAGAAAAGGCTGAATCAGCAGATTTTAGAAGCTGAGGGAGGAGATAAAAATGGTTGGCCACAGAGATACAATCCTGCATTTCTAGCACTGTGACCAGAATGTAAGAAATGCCTTGATTTCCTGACTGTTCAAGGGCGTATGCTCTGTACTACACCAGACAAAAAAAATAAAAATAAAAATAAAAGAATGGATGTATTTTTCCAGCCATCACTGGACTTGAGCACCGTGGCTTGCTCAGTTCCTCGGGGGAGGCGTGTGCCCTCCTGCCCAGCTCACGTTGCACCAGCTAGCATTTCCTGTTCTCTCTGCCCACCAAAACAGAGCTGGAAGGAGAAGGGGAAACGGCTGCATTAAAGAAGTGGGAACATTTACAGAAGAAGAGATTTTACCATGTCCCCCAAAGAAATAGTTGGTAGACTGAAAATAGCTGACAGTGTCTGCACTGTGAATTAGCATGAACCACTCCAATTAGAGAAATATTTCAACAGTTATTCCAAATATACATAGTACATCTAATGTGTCCACATGAATTTTAAGTAGTCTGCTCCTCAGAAAGCACTAAGGACTGCTTTGCACAGCAGAAGAAATGGTCCTGAATGCCAAAAAGTTCCTTCAAAACCCACAAAACTACTTGTTATACAGTTTACCTGAAGGAAAAAAAATCCCATAAGGTATAAATTGAATTTCTTAAACACGCTGCCCACAGATGAAGCAAAATAGTGGTTTAAGCCAGAGATATAAATGCTACGTTCTTTTATATAAAATTACATCCAAATGAAAATATTGGAAATTAAAGCTGTTATATTAAAATACTATCATAAGTTGAATTTTTTTCATGAAATGAAAAATATGCACATATTCAGAAAAAAAAAAGTGTGTGAGAAATTATCCACAAAGTGGCTGATATGGCATCCTAAATTTTAGGTTGGGTATGGACAAACCAGTTAGTACAACTTTTAAATGACTATTCTTAAAATTAAGCCCACCTTATAATAGAAGACTTGGAAATTTAGGACCCGTCAACAGAAAGGATAAATGGATTTATTTAATCAGAACATTGGCTGCATTTGACTACTTTACAAAAATTAAAAAATAAGGAAGAGCTGAAGTTATTTTTGTTTGTTTGTTTTGTTTTTTAAATCATTCCTTTAAATGTACATAGAATTGTGATGCTAGATAACGTGAATATCGTTCAGGAGTTATTCTTCTTTCACAGGTGCTGGAACTGCATTAGAGGAGTCGCAATGTGGTAAAGATTAGTTACCATAATGTTCTTTCAGTGGCACAATATTTGTTTTTCTTTTATGGATTTCTGAAATGGTAGTATGGAGAGACCCCTCCCAGAATTGTGAATGTGCAGAAACCTGCCATCACTGGGATATCATCCAGAAAACTGTTTTAATACTTGCAACAATGATACCAGAGTCTCTGCAAATACTTAGTAAACACTAAATGTATCTACCACCCTGTTCATTATGACCTCCTAAGGGTGACCTGATTGATTTTTCTGAAAATACAATTAAACATCAATGTCATCTTCTGTCTCTAAAAATGTGCATATAAATTCATGGTATACAAAAGGAACAAATATTTAGAGGTGCGAAAGCATGTTTGTAGTAAGCATGAACTTTGGAAAGTTAATACACAAAGTGCAAGACCAGTAGGGTATCTTGGTATAGATCGAACTGAAAGATTACAGAGTCACCTGATGGG
>NW_007732290.1:108719-111877 GCF_000696425.1 Galeopterus variegatus | reverse complement strand
TTGGCATAAAGTGTTTCCGCTACCAGAAGAAGAAATATTTGAGGAGAAGCTCCGCCATTATTATTTTTATTTTGGTTGATTGCTTTGTTTTATTTTGTTTTGTTTTAAAGTGACTTTATGATACATATTGAAAGAAAAAATATATAACTTAGGACAAAAGGGATAAAAATAATGTTTAAAATACAATTTTGATTAGAAGTACATTTCCCCATTTAATAGAAATCTATTCTATATATTTTTCAAATGTAATACATGAAAAATAACTATACTTTATCCCTAACAGGCAGAAAGATTTAATTTCTCTAATAATTATATTTACTTATTAACTGGCTTGTCTGATACAAAAAAAAGATGTAATTAAACTTCATTCTTCAGTGTGCTGTGAACAGCTAAAGGGAAATATATTTTAACATAAAAATATTTTCTAGTCCTATAATTCTTAAAAATTGACATAGTTGCCTTGAGCACTAAGAAAAAAAAAAAAATGTTTCAAGCATGACATTAAATTCTCAGAAAAGAAAGATGCCCCAAGATCTATTTTTGCAAATATGATCTTTAAAGCATGTTTCTATGATTTTTTTCAATGTGGTTGATGATATTTTGGAAAATAAAAGTAAGTTAAATGAATTTACTCAAAATGAGTAATTGTTCATATTAAAAATGATCTCACATGTAACCTTTCATTCAAAAAATGGAAATAGTTATCTTTGAGTAAAATATAACCTTTGTTCTAGAACTGCAGTTTTGCTACATCATGTCGTTACTATTTTAAAAATATTTAACCAACAAAAATCAAGTCTGTGATTTAAAAAATTTGGAAATAAAATCAACACATTCCAAATTAGTGATAAGCATATAACTTATGTATTTCATAAGATAATGCTCAGATACCAAGATACATACAAAATTCCATTTTAATGAACATAATGTATTATGAGACATTGTGCATTTCTATGGCACATCACACTAAACTTTATAAAGTAAAAGACCCAAGTTGTTTTACAAGGTCTGACTCTAATTCGAGTCACACAGGATAAGCGGTTCATGGTCCCTGTGTGAAAGAACGTTATAACTTTCTTCAGCAACCTAAATCCAGAGTCATGCGTTATAGCAAAGCATCATGTACCACTGCTTTGCCTCATATATTACTCTCTTCTAAATTCTGTATTCCCATGTGTTCTTCGTGAATTCGCTGAGTCATCCAACCTGTTGCCTTCCTGCGTTCCTTCCTGAGCTAACAATCCAGTAGTGGATTCACTTCTTTCTTCACCCAGCACCAATGGTCCATGTATTACTTCATCCAAACACACACTAGAACCCTCACTATATCTTAAAATTTACTTAAAATTTCCAGTCCTAGAGTCAGCATAGTATAGCTAAAAATGGAGAGTTTTTGGATTCATTTAGATGAGGATTACACCTGCCTTACTATTTAGCAAAGTACTTTGCTGCCATGGTCCTCAATGGATTCTCCCATAGAATGGTGACTATAGCACATGGATTACAAAAAATATTGCAGAGATTAACTGTAGTGAGTTTGTGTACGCATTCTACAGTGTCTGACACATGACAGCTGCTCAATAAATATAACACTTTTCTACTCCACTTTTTAATACCCAATTAAAAAAAAAAAGGATGGTAAGCCCGAGAGCAGCAAAGCACACACATTATGGCTAACAGTGTTGGTACAAATTCATTGTTTTCAGAGCTACATTCTTGACATTGTGCAGAATAGGATGTTTAATTAGTCACCTTCTCCTCTGATTACCTTCAGATATCCTACCAAAGCGTTTCCTTCTCCGTCTCTTACCCCTCCTTAGCATTCTTTAAGTGTGGTTGACACCTATTGTATGAAGATGATCAGGACAGCATTCAAAGCATCATGACATCTCCCTGCTCCCCTTATAGCCTCAGATTAATCATATAACCTTCGACTGCTGGTTTCTTCTGAAGCTGTAGGGAAGTGTCAATGTTAAGGAATCTATGCTTAATAAGAAATATATTTTCTAATGATTGCCACCCTTCCTTTTTCTATTACTTCCTTTTTCTATAACTCTATACAGTTCAGTGTATGTGGTATTAGGAATTAGGACTGCTACATCTGAAGTTTAGTTGATGTTTGGATAGTTTTATAGTATTTGCATAATCTACAGTAGGTATGAATACAGATCAGCAGTGAGGCCTATGTTTACATTCATAAGGCTTATATATGTGTGCTGAAAACATGGAATGTTGTTTAGATTTTTGGTCCCTAAAATGCCATTTTCAAAGACATAAGTACATTGAAACTGCAGGTATAACTTTGATTATAGCTGAAATATTCTAGCTTTTCGTTCTTTTCAGTTTTAGTTCATGCATGATTGCACGCCAACTGGAAACATTATGCAGAACTGGTACTGAAAATATAGCCTGGGGGTTACTTATGGTCTTTTGACATGCTACCTTCTGTTATTCTGCTTAATTCATGACTCTAGAAAGATAACAACCCTCTAAATGCACTTTTGAGGAATTATTGATCATGATGAAAATTGCAGCCCTCATTCCCTGCTGCGTGGGTTGATAAAAACACGCATGGCCAAAGTAACAGGGCTGGGAAGAAAAATAATGGGCTGCCTTCTGGAATTTGACCCTTTTGAACTTTACTCATGCTTTACATATCCATTGGCTTCTCCACCATTGAAAGAGAAGGACGAAATTCTAAATGATGACTTCATATGGAAAAACAGCAAGGAAGGCACTGCTTGGGTCAGCTTACTGACCCGGCACCTGTTTTCTTCTTTGATTATTAAGAAGCTCAACATGTAATAAATTCACAAGCAGAAGATATGTCATAATAATTAATGCATGAAGTGAGTATAACCAATTAACCAGCACATACTATGTAAGTCTGCTACCATGGTTACATGTTGACTGGTTATGTCTTTTCCTCTCCTATACCATCTAATTGCAAAAATACAGACTACAATGAGTAAATAAGTAAGTTTTTAATGACAATTTTAGAGACCAAATTAAATATCTTTTATATTTATAAATTATCATAAATGGCATGATTATTTTTCTTCTTGGAGTTTGTACAAATCTTAATACCCTAAATATATTTATAGTCGCCTAGAGTAATAAAATATTGTTATTTATATCCTCTCTCTGATATCCCTTAT
>NW_007732290.1:37169-108116 GCF_000696425.1 Galeopterus variegatus | reverse complement strand
GTACGGGCGCGACACTGAGGGTTGCGATCCGTTGCCGGACACGAAAAAAGACAAAAAGGGAAAAAAAAAAAATATGTCATGAATACATTTTTACGTTTATAGCTCCTGGAGCTGGATATTTTAGTTGACTTTATTTTCTTTTCCTACTTTTCTAAACCCACCTTTAGAGTAGAAATCATGTCTCTTCTTTCCCTTAGCTGCCTCACTGTCTACCTGCTATTCTATCACAGTGGACTTCTACATTGCGGTCCAATTAGTGAGACTTATCACACTCTCCATTTGGTTTTGACTTTTTATTTTTATTTATTTATTTATTTATTTATTTATTTATTGTCTTTTTTTTTTTTTTTTTTTGTGACCGGTAAGGGGATCGCAACCCTTGGCTTGGTGTCGCCTGCACCCCGCTCAGCCAGTGAGCGCACCAGCCATCCCTATATAGGATCCAAACCCGTGGCGGGAGTGATGCTGCGCTCCCAGTGCTGCGCTCTCCCGAGTGTGCCACAGGGTCAGCCCTGGTTTTGACTTTTTAAATTTTTACACATTGAAGATTCCTTTATTTGGGTTTCTTTATTTGAAGTCACCAAATATTTACTTAAAATATTAAAAGTCAAAACTTACTTTATAAGTATTTATTAGAATGTTAAAACACAAAAATTGAGACTAATTTTATGGAGTAAATTCATCTTTGGCATAATGGTCACAAGATTTTCCTTCAAACTTAGTCCTGTCTTAAAAAAAAAAAAAAATCTTTAACAAAACGATTTGAGAATCATGAACATTAATATTAATTGGCTGAAACTCATTAAACTGAACATATTCAGATCAGTAAATTATACCTCAAAGTTATTTGTTTGTTTTTTTGGCAGCTGGCCAGTACAAGGACCTGAACCTGTGACCTTGGTATTATAAGGCTGTGCACTAACCAACTTATCTAACTGGCCAGCCCTTACCTCAATATTAAAAAAATAGGTAAATAAATCCCAAGCCTTCTTCCTTTGAGGTCAAGTCTTTGGTCCCAAGTCATCCAGGAATTCTACCCCAAGCTACCCCCTGTGTGCTGTACACAGTATTTGCTAATAGTGGCAGGTTACCAGTATCTGGGGAGTCAGTCATTGACCTGGAAGTTTTGCTCTCCCCACTTTCCTGTCGGCCATGCTCTAGTACTTCCCCAGCTATAGACAGCCTGTCTCTGGAGTCAGGTTGGGTGTAGTTAAAGGAAGGGGAGGGCCTTTACTGGCTGCAGTTTTCATGGATTCTTTCCTCTTCTTTAGGGGCCTCTCTGTGAAAATTCCATGCACCTTAAAGCTGGACTGAATACTCATTCTGTAAACCAGTTGGCTACAGTAGTCTGTGTGCTGTCTTCTCTCTAGTTAAAATTATTCTTTTTTTATGAGAAAAAAGTATACCTTCTTAATTTCTAGCTTCATGCTAGATTTCTATATTTACCTCTGTCTTATTGAGCATGGTATATGTAAAAACATTTAATGGTCAAAAATATAAGTTAAAAGATAATTAAATCCAATTTTTAGGTGAGGAAAGTGACTCAAGTACTTGAAGTGCATGTACCTAACTAGAGCAGCATTTGGGGAAAAATTATGAGTTGACCTGAATATTATAAATACATTTTTATACTTTTCAATGTGTGCACACACATATGCACATAAAATTTAACCAATGTTTAAATAGTGTTTACTGTGTGCCACACACTGTTCTACATGCTTATAAATACTAACTTAGTCAGTCCTCAAAATAAACTAGAAGGCAGGTACAATTATTAGCTGGGTTTGCAAATGGAGAGGCAAAGAGGCTTGCCTGTGATTACACAACTAGTAAGTGATTTGAACCACTATGTTATACTGAGTCTCACAATCTGGAAAACACAAGCTTACAACATAGGCAGAAGAAGTACTATCATCTCTATGTTAGTCCATTTTTGTTGCTTGTAACAAAATACATAAAATTAGGTGATTTATAAAGAAAAATGATATTTATTGCTTACAGTTTCTGAGGCTGGGAAGTCCAAAGTCCATCTAGTGGTGGTGACAGTGACCCAGGGGTCTCACATTGAAAGATGGTGCAAACAGAGAGAGAAAGAGAGAGACAGACAGACTCTCCTCTTAAAGCGCTCAGAACCACACCCTTGACCATCATTTTTAATCCATTTACTACTGCAGGGTCCTACAATCCAATCACCTTTTTGATACTCCACCTTTCAATTACCATAATAGGATTTCCCACCTTATTAACAGTCACAGTGGGGGCATAATTCAAGCTTCAGTGAGTTTTGGGGGGACATAATTCAATCCACCACAATCTCCATTAGGCAAATGTAGAAATTCAAGTAGGGAGCATTTAAATGTTCTGCTCAAGGGTACCCAGATAGTTAGAAACAGAGCTAATTTTGAACCCAGAATAAAAGGTCAGTTTTGATTCCTGTCCAATTTTGTTTTTCCATTTGTCATATTGCCAAAAATTCTGCAGTTGTGATAATTATACCAGGAAAATACAAGTTTGTTAATTCTCTTCCCAAGATATAATTTAACAGTGTTAAATTTTAGTATTTGAAGGAATTTTATGAAAACATATCAGGATGCAAAATAAAAAAATTTAAATTACTACATAAATGATATGAACAGGATGCAAAAAAGGATTGATTCAGTATTTCAGATCTGTAGTTTACAATTTCAATCCAACAAATGTTTATTGACTGCCTAATATATTCAAGGCATTGAACAATGGGCTACAGAGTAAGACTGAAAACCAAATGAGATATAATCCCTGACTTCGAGTTACTTAATCATCCGGAAACTGCAAATAGAATTCTATCTTTAAAAAATAAAAACAATCTTGGGAAGAAAAAATAAGGATTGTGAAGGAACTGAGCAACTGAGCATCAGGTGTGGTTTAGTGTAGGGCTTGATTTTTTTTTCCCTTTCCTAGTTGTACAATGTAAATAACAATAAAATTGCACAAGGAAAATATTGTGTTGAATGGCAATATGTGATCTTAAGCAAATCATGCAATCTCTTTCATATTCCGACCATCCATTGATAAAATAAACTTGACAATGCCTAACTCAGAAAGTTATTGTATTAGTCCATTTTGTGTTCTATAACAGAACTACCTGAGACTGGGTAATATATAAAGAATAGAGGTTTGTTTTGCTTATGATTCTGGGACAGCTGCATCTGGCATGGGCCTCAGGCTGCTTCTACTCATGGTAGAAAGTGGCAGGCAGCTGGCAGCAGGTACAAGCAGATCACATTGTGAGAGGTAGCAAGAAAGAGAGAGAGGAAGTGCCAGGGTCTTTTAAACAACCAGCTCTTGTGGGAACTAATAGAGTGAGAACTCACTCATTAATCCCCCCGATGCCAGGGAGAGCATTAATACATTCATGAGGGATCCACCCCCATGACTCAATCAGTTTCCAACACTGCCACATTGGAGATCAAATTTCCACATGAATTTTGGAGGGGACAACACATACAAACTTGATCATTCTGCCCCTGACCCCTGAAAACTTATGTCCCTCTCACATACAAAATTCAATTATTCCATCCCAACAGTCCCAAAAGTCTCAGCTTGTTCCACCACCAACTTAAAAGTCCAAGTACAAAGTCTCCTATGAGACCAAAAGCAAAAGTCCTTGCAGCTGTGAACCTGCAAAAGTCAAAACCAAATTTATCTACTGCTAAGATAAAATGGTAGAACAGATATTGGGTACACATTCCCATTCCAAAAGGGAGAAATAGGCCAGAAGAAACAGGCCCCAAACAAGTCCAAAACCCAGCAGGGCACACATTAAATCTTAAAGGTCCAAAATAATCTTCTTTGACTCCAAGTCCTGCATCCTGGGCACAGTGGGGCATCTAGGCCCCCAAAGCTGTGGGTAGCCCAACCCCCACAGCTCTGCTGGGTGCAGCCCAGTGGGCTATGCTGGTGCCTGTGGCTTTTCCAGGCTGGTGTTCCACTCTGGTAGCTCCATAGGCCTGGGGTTTCCATGGTAGTCTTGCTGCCTTGGCTCTACTAGACATTTCCCTGGTAAGGGCTTTCTGCGGGGGCTCTGACCTCACTTTTCTGCTTGGCATTGCTCTATTAGATGGCCTCTGTGCCAGCTCCACCCTTGCAGTGGGTCTCCACCTGGGTCCCCAGGCTTTTCCACACATCCTCTGGAATCTGCCAGCCTGCAGACTTAACACAATGTGGACGCCGCAGAGGTTTCAGGCCTCTACTCTCCAGGGCTGTTGCATAAACCACACTTGGGGCCACTCCTGCCAGAGCAGCTGGGATGCAGGGAGCAGGTTCCTGGGTGTAGCTGCACACTAGGTCTGTCCTCCGGTACAATTCAGTCCTTCTATGCCTCAGTGCCTGTGGTGGGTGGGGCACCCTTCCAGACTTCTCAAATGCCTTTAGGGCATTTTTTCCATTGTCCTGGTTATTAGCATCTGGCTGCCTCGCTGCCAAGCTAAAGTCTTTAGGAAACAGTTTATCTGCTTCACCCTTGCATTTTTCTCCTGCTCTCAGCTTCTCTACTACATGGCTGGGCTGCAAATTTTCCAAATCTTTACACTCTGCTTCCCTTTTAAATTCTGGCTTTACATCATTCCTTTGCTGCCATAACTCAGAGTAGGCTGTTAGAGGTAACCACGCAGCTTCCTTAATGCTTTGCTGCTTAGAAATTTCTTCAGCCAAATGCTCTGGTTCACAACTCTTAAGTCCAACCTTCCACAAAGTCCAAGGGCATGGATATAATGCAGCCAAATTCCTTGCTATGGTGTAGCAAGGGTTATCTTTTGTCTTATTCCCGATGAGTTCCTCCTTTCTATCTGAGACCTCATCATCCACATGGTCTTTACTGTCCATATTTCTATCAGCATTCTGGTCACAACCATTTAACCAATCTCTAAAATCTTCCAAATTCTTATCTTTTTGTCTTCTTCTAAGTCCTCCAAACTCCTCCAACCTTTTTCCATTACCCAGTTCCAAAGCTGCATCCACATTTTCAAGTAATGTACAGCAACACGCTACTTCTCAGTACCAATTTTCTGTATTAGTCCATTTTGTGTTGCTATAACAGAACTACCTGAGACTGGGTAATTTATAAAGAACAGAGGTTTATTTGGCTTATGATTCTGGGACAGCTGCATCTGGCATGGGCCTCGGGCTGCTTCTACTCATGGTGGAAAGTGGCGGGCAGCTGGCGGGTATGAGCAGATCACATGGCAGAAGGAAGCAAGAGAGAGGGGGGGAGGTGCCAGTGTCTTTTTAAAAAGCCAGCTCTCACGGGAACCAATAGAGTGAGATCTCATTCATTAATCCCCCCACCCCCAGGGAGGGCATTAATCCATTCATGAAGGATCCGCCCCCATGGCTCAATCAGTTTCCAACACTGCCACATTGGGGATAAAATTTCCAATGAGTTTTGGGGGACAACACATCCAAACTCCGTCAGTTATAAAAATAAAACAGTACATAAAGCCCTGTATAAATTATAACATACTGTAAAAAATGTATTATGTCATAAAAGTTAATTTGATATTTGCATTTAAATCATAGAAACCTATTTATTGTCAGTTATACCTTGTTACACTGAGGTGAATGCAAAGGAATAATCATTGCTGCATATATATCAAGGGCCACATGCTGTACCAGTGACTGTAAATTTGTAATCTCATTTACTCCTTACCATATCCTTATAAGGTAGTCATGGTAGACATAGTCATTTGTGTTTGCTGAATTTCCTAAGGTTCATTTTTTTTAATAAAAATTAACATCATAACGTTTTTAAGTGTATAGTTTAGTGAACAATCACATTCTTGTGCAATCATCATCAACATATATGCCCAGAACCCTTTAATCTTGCAAAACTGAAACCCTGTACACACTAAACAAGAACTTCCCATTCTCTCTTCCCCCCAGCTGCTGGCAACCACCATTCTATTTTCTGTCCCTATGAATACAACTGCTCTAGGTACATTATGTAAGTGGAATCATACAGTATTTGTTCTTTTGTGGCTGGCTTATTTCACTTAGCATAATGTCTTCATGTTGTAACATGTGTCAGAAATTTCTTCCTATTTTAAGATTTTTTTTTTTTTTTTTTTTTGGGGGCTGGCTGGTTGGGGGATCCAAACCCATGAACTTTGAAATTCCTTCCTTTTTAAGGATGAATAATATTCCATTGTATGTATCTACCACATTTTGTTTATTCATCCTGCAATGGACACATGCGTTGATTTTACCTTTTGACTATGGTTAATAATGTTGCTACGAACATAAGTACAAAAATATCTGTTCAAGTCCCTGCTTTCAATTATTTTGGGTATATAACCAAAAACAAAATTACTGAATCATGGTAATTCTAGTTTTAATTTTTTGATGAACTGCCACACTGTTTTCCAAAGTGGCCACACTATTTTTACATTCCACTGACAGTGTGCAAGTGTTCCAATTTCTCCACTTCTTTACCAACACTTGTTATCTTCTGGGGTCTTTTTAAAGTAGCCATTCTCATGAGTATAAAGTGGTATCTCATTGTGGTTTCAATTTGCATTTTTCTAATGATTAGTGATGTTAAGCACTTTTTATGTGCTTATTAGCTATTTGTATATCTTTTGGGGAGAAATGCTTGTTCAAGTCCTTTGTCCCTTTTTATTGGGCTTTTCATTTTTGTTGTTGTTGAGTTTTAAGAGTTTTTTTTTTTTTTTTTTTTTTTTTTTTTTATCTATTCTGGATGTTAATACCTTATCAGATATATTATTTGCAAATATTTTCTCCCATTCTGTGGGTTGCCTTTTCACTCTGTTGATTTTGTCCTTTGATAAACAGAAGTTTTTAATTTTGGCATAATCCAATTTTTCCTTATTTCTTATGCTTTTAGTGTTATGCTCAAGTAATCATCGCCTAAGCCAATGTCATGAAGGTTTTGCACTTATGTTTTCATCTAAGAGTTTTATAGTTTTAGCTCTTATGTTTAGTTCTTTGATCCACTTTGAGTTAATTTTGTATATGATGTAAGGTAAGGGTCCAACTTAACTCCTTTGCCTGTGGATATTCAGTTTTCACAGAACAGTTTCTTGAAAAGACTGTCCTTTCCCCATTAAATGATCTTGGCTCACTCATAAGTGGAGAGCTAAAAATAAATAAATGAATAAATAGAAAAAGAAAAATGGAAAGAAAGAAAAAAGAGAGAAAGAAAGAGAGAAAAGAAGGAAGGAAGGAAGGAAGGAAGGAAGGAAGGAAGGAAGGAAGGAAGGAAGGAAGGAGGAAAGAAAAGAAAGAAAGAAAGAGAAAGAACACAATAATATGTTGAACTTTCAGAAGGAAAGCATGGAACTGTGGTAACTAAAGTTGGGAACAGGGGAGGGAGAGGGAGGTAGTAAGAAATTGGCTAAGGGTCACAAAGAATGATTACATTTTGTAATGATGAATATAAAAATACATTAATTATCCTGATTAAATAATCACATATTGTGCAAAGGTGTTGATATTCAACTCTGTACCCCACAAATATGTATAATCAATTATGTTTCAATAAAAAAAATTTCTTTTGGATTGTTCATTGTCAATATATGGATATTCAATTGACTTTTATGGGTCAATTTTGTGTACTGCAATATTGCTGAATTTATTTATTAGTTCTAACAAGTTTTTTGATAAAATATTTAGTTATCTATGTATAAAATCATGTGGTCTGTGAAGAGAAATAAGTTTACTTTTTTTTTCCAATTTGGATGCTGTTTATTTGTGTTTTTTTTTTATACCTAGTTGCTCTGTCTAGGACTTCCAGTACTAGGCAGAATAGAAGTGCTCAAATAAGGCATTCATGCCTTACTCCTCTTGATCTTAGAGGGAAAGCTTTCATTTTTCCAATTTAAGTATGATGTTAGTTGTGGGGTTTTCATGTATGGCCTCTATTACATTGGTATTGTTTCCTTCTATTCCTAGTACATTGATCTTCTTTTTTTTTTTTGTAATGAAAGCATGTTGGATATTGTCAGATGCTTTTTCTGCACCAGCTGAGATGATTATGTGGTTTTTGTCCTTCATTCTGCTAATGTGGTACATTATATTGATTGATTTTCATATGTTGAATCATCCTTGCATTCCAGTATAAATCCCACTCAGTCATGATGTATAATGTTTTTAATATGCTGTTGGATTCAGATTCCTAGTATTTTGTTGAGGATTTTTGTATGAATATTTACCAGGGATATTGGTCTGTAGTTTCTTTCCTTGTAGTGTCTTTGTCTGGCTTTGGTATCAGGTTAATGGCTGTCTCACAGAATGAATTTGGAAATATTCCTTCCTCTGATTTTTTAGAAGTGTTTAAGAAGGATTTGTTTTAATCCTTCTTTAAATGGTAGAATTCTCCAGTGAAACCATCTGGTCCTGGACATTTCTTTGTTGGGAGGTTATTAGAGATTCAATCTTTTACTGGTTATATGTCTGCTTAAAATTTTATTTTTCTTTGTGATCCATTCTTCGTCAGTGATGTGTTCCTAGGAATTCATACATTTCATCTAGGTTATTCAGTTTATTGGCATACAATTGTTCATAGTACTCTCTTATAGTCCTTTTCATTTCATAAAATTGCTAATACCACCTGCTGTGGATTGATAGAATTGTGTCCCTCCAAGTTCATATATTAGAAGCTTAATTCCCACTGAAACAGTTGAGTGTGGGAAACTGTAGTATGGCAATTGAAAGGTAGGGCCTGAAGAGGTGATTAGATTGTAGGACCGTGCCATAGTGAATGGACTAATAATAGTGCTCAGTGGGATGGTTCTAAGGGCTTTAAACAGAGAGCACGTGAAAGTTTCTCACTCTGCTCTGCCATTTTCTGCCATGTGATACCCCTGCATTGCTGTAAAGCCACCACCAAAGAAGACCCTCACCAGATGTGTTATCTATACTTTGGACTTCCCAGCCTCTGGAACTGTAAATCTGCTCTGCCATTTTCTGCCATGTGATACCCCTGCATTGCTGTAAAGCCACCACCAAAGAAACCCTCACCAGATGTGTTATCTATACTTTGGACTTCCCAGCCTCTGGAACTGTAAACAATAAACTTCATTTTCTTACAAAGTACCCCATTCCATGTATTTTGTTATAAGTGGCAGAAATGGACTAATACAATGCCCCTTATTTCATTACTTATTTTGGTTAGTAGAGTCTTCTCTCTCTAATTCTTAGTCAACCTAGCTAAAGGTTTGTCAATTTTGTTGACATTTTTGAAGAACCAACCCTTGGTTTCAAAAGTTCATTAGTATTTATATTAACTTTACTATTTTATGTTTTTATTCAAGTAATTTTCTTGAAAATACATGGATACACTAAAACTAAAGGATACATTAAAAGAATTGAGCAAATCATACATAAAGTAAATGGAAAACCTCTCCCCCACTAAAATACAAGTATTCTTGACTTACATCCCATTCTCTGTTCACCAAATATGTGGTATGTACAGTTTTGGTTTTTTTTTTTCCTTTTTTATCTTTTTTCGTGACCGGTAACAGGATCGCAACCCTTGGTGTCGCGCCCGCACCGTGCTCAACCAGTGAGCGGACCAGTCTGTATATGGGATCCGAACCCTCGGCGGGAGCGCCGCCACACTCCCAAGCGCCGCACTCTACCGAGTGCGCCACCGGGCCGGCCCAAGTTTTTTAAACCCACTTTTAGAACCTTCAATATCATATTTAATATGTGATGGCATGGTAATATATGGGGTTGGTTAAAAAGTAAAATAAATACTTCATGTACATGGTTACTTTTAAGAAATAAATAGGTCAAAAGAGAGTTATCAAACTACTCAGATGTATAGATCTCAGGGAAGCGGAGGGACTCACAAGTTAGAATGGAGTTCAGTTAAATGATGCTTCTAAAAAAAGACTGAAATCTACCCAAACACATATGTGGGAGGAGGGAGAAGTTGATGGGGCTAATCTTGCTGCTGCCATTTTGGGGCTCCAACCCTAACACCGCTTTTTCTCAGCAGTACCTGCCTTACTCTTTCGTAAATACAATTTGCTCTACAGGGCAATTTCTTTCCAGGATTTTGCAGATAATATTTTCCAGGATAAAATAAAAAGTTATAGATTAAGTATTATATGGCCAAATCTGTAAAATACATTTTAAAAATCAGGCAAGCCTCCATCTATATGTGTTATGTGCCAGATCTGTCATTTACATTGGTATTTCTCAAAGGATTTCCAGACTGTTAGCATAGTTGGCATTAGTTTAATTAACACTGAAGCTTGTAAATCAAAGTAAAGACTTAAATATTTCCTGCGAGACATATTCCTCACTGGTAAGAATAATTGCACTTTCTGAAGAGAACTGAAAATCGGAAACCAAGAGTGGAAATTTGGCTATTTTGACAACAGTTGTTATGTCTCTATCTTCTTTTTAAAAATACATAAAATATTTTATTATCTACAGTTAGTTGGCACTAATTTTATAGAATTGAAAATATCAATTTTTTTTATTTTAAATCTTCAAATATTCTGTTCATATTTTTATTACCCAGCAACTATACTTAAAAGAACTTAATCTTCTCTCATAAAATCATATAATCATTTAATAAGGAGGAAGATTAGTGGTTTTCTTGTTATGCTTTTGGGAGATCTACCCACCATTTTAATATAGTGTCATTGAAAATGCTCTGCAGTAATGAAACATTTGCAACCTTTTTTTTTTTTCTTCTTAATGTAATTTATTATTTTTTCAGCAGCTGGCCAGTGCAGGGTTCTGAACACTTGACCTTGGTATTATAACCCTGCACTTTAACCAACTGAGCTAACTGGCCAGCCCTGCAGCCTTTTATTAAACTAGTGTTAAATCACTCTAAGGTCAGTTTTGTATCTTTCCTATCAGAGAAACATTCTCACTTTCTATCATTTAGTAACATTTTCTTTCTTTTATACAGGTTCCAGTCACTGTGTTCCTTTGTATACCAACAGAGGGCAACAGTGCATGTAGTCTAAGGGCATTAATTAATCCCACAACCTGAAGTCAAACACTGCTGGAGCATGTGAGGGAAATGGGCTTGTTCAAAGTTCAAATTTGTTTTTGATCCTGCTCTTTCTTTGGGTTCAGTGGTGCAATTCATGGTACCACTGTTCTCCCAATCATTACACTCAGAATCAGCATCACTTCTTCTCCCTTGGACTCATATGTCATTGGCTCACATTGGCTCAATATCGAATTCTTCCCTGGTGTTCACATTGCCATTGTCCTCACCAATACTTGCTTGGCCTATTACAATAACCATTTAGCAGATCTCCTTTCTTAGGCTCATGTGTCTAATCGATTTTTTTTTATTGAAACATAATTGATTGTTCATACCTATGGGGTACCCCATTGAATGTCAATACCTGTGTGCAATATGTGATGCTCAAATCAGGATAATTAGTATATTCAACATTACACAATGTAATCATTTTCTGTGTCCCATTAACAATTTCTTGCCACCCCTCCTTACCCTCCCCCTTCCCCAAATCTGGTAACCTCAGTTCTATTCTCTCCTTTTGAGAGTTCAATGTCTTGTTGTGATTGTTGTTCCTTCCTTCCTTCCTTCCTTCCTTCCTTCCTTCCTTCCTTCCTTCCTTCCTTCCTTCCTTCTTTCCTTCCTTCCTTCCTGTTTATTTTTATTTTTATTTTTAGCTCCCACTTAGGAGTGAAGACATGTAGTAGTTCTCTTTCTGTGCCTGGCTTATTTCACTTAACATAATTTTCTCTAAGTTCATCCATGCTGCTGCAAATGACAGTGTTTCATTCTTTTTCATGGCGGAGTAGTATTCCATTGAGTACATATAACACATTTTCCTCATCCAGTTATCTGTTGATGGACATTTAAGTTGGTTCCAACTCTTAACTATTGCAAATAGACCTGTGATAAACACAAGAGTGCAGGTATCCCTTTGGCATGATGATTTTCATCCTTTGGCTATATAGCCTGCAGTGGGATTGTTGCATCACACAGAAGTTCTATCTGTAGTTGTTTGATGAAACTCCATATTGTTTTCCATAATGGCTGCACTAATTTACAGTCCCACCAACAGTGGAGGAGGGTTCTCCTTTCTCCACATCTGATCCAGCATTTGTTATTCTCTTTCAAATCATAGCCAGACAAACTGGGATGAGATGATACCTCAATGTGATTTTGATTTGCATTTCCCTGAAGCTTAATGATTTTGAGCATTTTTTCATGTGTATGTTGACTATTTACATGTCCTCCTTTGAGGAATGCCTATTCAGCTTCTTTGCCCATTTTTCAATTGGGTTACTTTTTTTTTCTTTTTTTCTTACCATTAAGTTGTTTGAGTTCCTTGTATATTTGGATATTAATCCCTTGTCAGATATATAGTTTGTAAATATTTTCTTCTGTAGGTTGTCTTTTTGCTCTGTTAATTGTTTCTTTTGCTATGCAGAAGCTTTTTAGTTTGATATAATCCAATTTATTTATTATTTTATTGACTATGCTTTTGGGGTCTTATTCATTAAGTTTCACCCCACCTGTAGCCAGCATATAGTTGGGTCTTATCAGGAAGTCTGTGTCTTTTGAGTGGGGAATTGAATCCGTTTACATTTAGAGTTATTATTGAAAGTTATTCTTTTAATCCCGTAGCCAGCATATAGTTGGGTCTTATCAGGAAGTCTGTGTCTTTTGAGTGGGGAATTGAATCCATTTACATTTAGAGTTATTATTGAAAGTTATTCTTTTAATCCCGACATTTAATTGCTTTTCTTCTGGTTGATTTAAATATCTTTTGTTCCTTTCTTTCCCTTTTATTGTTTGTCTGCAGTGTTCATTGGTTTTTTGAGGTGGTGTGGTGTAGTTTCTTTCTCTTTATTATTTCTATTTTTATTATACCAGTGGTGTTTGTTCTTTCTTGTGTACTCATGGTGGTGATTATCATTTTATGGGTTCCAGGTGCAGGATTCCTTTAAGGATTTCTTGTAGAGGTTGTTGTATGGTGGCAAACTCCCACAGTTTTTGTTTGTTTGGAAAATACCCTATTTCCTTTTCATTTCTGAAGCATAACCTTGCCAGTTATTGTATTCTTGGCTGGCAGTTATTTTCTTTTAGTTCTTTGAGTATATCATACCACTCTCTTCTGGTCTGTAGGGTTTCTGCTGAGAATTCTGATGTTACTCTTATGTGAACTCTCTTGTGGGTGACGAGATGCTTTTCTCTTGCTGTTTTAGGATTCTTTCTTTGTCTTTGACTTTTGACTATTTGGCTACAATGTGTCTCAGAGGGGACCTTTTTGGAATTAATTTGTTTAGGGATCTTTGAGCCTCTTGGATCTAGAAGTCTGTACCTCTGCCAATACTTGGCAAGTTTTCCCCTAGTATTTCATTGAACATGCTTTCAATGCCTTTTCCTTTTCCTCACCTTCTGGAACACCCCATGATTCAGATGTTGTGTGCTTAAGGTGGTCTGCTAGCTCTCTTAGATTTTCTTCATTTTTTAAAATTCTTTTTTCTTTTTCTCTCTACTTGGGTTATTTTGAAAGACAGTCTGCAAGATCTGAAATTCTTTCTTCTGCTTGCTCTATCCTGCTGCTTAAGCTCTCAGTTGTAGTTTTTATTTCATTGAATGAGTCATTCAGTTCCAGGAGTTCTGCTACATTCTTTTTTATGGTATTTATTACTTTGTAAATTTCCCCCTTTATTTCCTGGATTGATTTTCTCATTTCATTGTGTTGTCTAACTGAGTCTTCCTATATCTTACTGAATTTCTTTAAGATTGTTACCTGGAATTCCCTTTCAGACATTTCAAGTGTTTCCTGTTGTGTGAGGTCTAGTATTTGAGAATTATAGTGTTCCTTTGGTGGTATCATATTTTCTTGTTTATTTATATTTCTAGTGTCCCTATGTTGATGCCTAGTCATGTGATGGTTGCTTCTTCTATTGCTCTGTGCTGGCTTTTGAGGAGAGACTCCTCCTGTAGATTTATTATATATATATTGCCTGTTTGGTGTGCTGTTTTAGTTTTGGTACTGGGTACAATCAGTAGTTTCAGTAGCTCCAGGTAGACTCTGTTGTTGTGGGTAGACTCAATAGTTCTGAGTTGACTTGGTATTTCTCGAGGACACCAGTAACTACGTATGTGACTGGGGCTGCACGTGCGGCTGAGCCTAGGTAGGTGGGTGGGGGCTATGTGGATTAGCATGTGGCTGGATGCCTGGGCCCACATGTGCAGGTGAGGCCAGGCAGGTGATTGTGGCAGCTGGAACTGTGCAGGTGGCTGAATGTCTGGGGCCTTATGGGCAGCTGCGTGGCTGGGACCATGCAGGTAGATGGACGATTGTACCCATGTAGGTTGGTAGAGCTGCACAAGCTTCCAGGTGGTAGGGCCATGCAAGCAGAAGGGGGTGCATGGGGTGGCTGAATGTCTGGGGCCTTATGGGCAGCTGCGTGGCTGGGACCATGCAGGTAGATGGACAATTGTACCCATGTAGGTTGGTAGAGCTGCACAAGCTTCCAGGTGGTAGGGCCATGCAAGCAGAAGGGGGTGCATGAACAGTTGGGTGGTTAGGATCATGTGGGTGTGTGGAGCCACGTAGGTAGCAGGATCGTTGGGGCTGCAAGGGCAGCTAGATGTCTGGGCCCAGTGGATGGGTGGGGCTGCACAGGTGGCTGTATAGATGGGCCCAGGTTGGACAGTGGGGCTGTGCTTGTGGCCGGGTGGTTAGGGTCACCTGCATGCCTGGAAGACTAGAGCCACAGAGGTACCTGGTAGACCAGAGTCATGGAGGTGGCTGGGAGACTGAAGCCATGCAGGCAGCATGAGCTGCACATGAACTTCTGTGTGGGGAGAAGGGCCATAGCTCTGGGACTAGACAATGGCACAGGCAACCTCAGAGCTGGAGGAGGCAGGCTGGGGCAGGAGGAGGGGAAGGGTTACACTGGGAAGTGCTCACGGCTAAGCAGATTCTTTCCACCAGAAGGGAGAATTCCTCCTGACTGATTCTGGTTCAGCTGCAGCCATGTGACTTTCTCCTCTACACCACCCTGCTTGGCTTCTGTGCTCCACAGAGTCCTCACCAGGCTCCCACTGCCCTCCCATGCTCTCTCACTGATGCTCTCCCCCATTCTTAGCTGTCCTGTCCTTGCCTTGGTGCCTTTCTGTGGGAGAGTCACATGTGGGACACCTCTAGTCCACCACCTTGCTCTAATTGATTCTTCACACTCCTTCGTGGGGGCTCTTCTTGGCCCTTAATTATTTGCCTTTATTGGCTTGTTCATCTTGCTGCTATTTTGGAAAGCATGGTACATTTATGTTATAAAATTAATTACCAACAGTGGAAAATCAAGTGTTTCATAACTTCTTAGCTTCTTAAAATATAGAAGACCTGGCTACTCAGAGTACACAGCCCCTCCACAGCTGCAGATCAGAGAGACAGCAATAAAACTTCTGCTATATTTTTAAAAAAATCTTGAGACTAAAATAAGGCATCTTACTCTTTTCCATCCTGGATTAAATTTATCCCAAATTTAAGGCTTACCTCATTCTCTGATACAAACTTTCAAGAGCAAAGGATGCCTGAGCAGCTTATTGCATGGAGAAAGAAGGAGAAAAAATTATATGTACATTAGACAAGCTGGGCCAAAGAAGAAAAACAGAAAATTATTAAGAAAATATTTTATTTTTTCCCTATCTAATTTTTACCCTTATTTTTACCCATGAGTCAGAGTAAGTACAAAAGAAGATAATAATGGCTGGAAGAATTACTTTGGTGGACATCTTCTCATGGATCACAAAGTCAGGAAAGTAAGCTCTTGTTAATAATCACGTTCCCCATGGCTATTTTTAAGCACTGTGTCTAAAGTTTTCTATAACCCCACCCTATCATTCTCATATGATCACTATAATTATTGTGCTATTTTATATATTTATTGTTTGTCTCCTCCTCCCACAGAATATAAAATCCATGACAGAAGAGACCATATCCATCTCCTTAGAAAAGTGCCTGACCCATAATGCTCACTCAAAAAATGTTATGGAATAAATGAATTAAATAATCTAGAAAAAAAATTGATGTTCTGTCTTCCTAAAAACAAAACAAATGCATTATCCTTGTATTGCAAGTAGTATAACATTAAAATTTCTAGCCTTACTTTCAAGGTCTTGTGGTCTTGTATGATCTGTCCCAAATCTACTGAAGTGGACCCCCAAAATGTAAATTTCTTAACCCCCCCCTTATTTACAGCTAAAATGTGCTTGCTTGTAAGGGAGCCTCAGAGTATGCTAAGGGTTAACAGTTAACTGTATTCCGTGACTCTGCAGTTAGAGCCTGCCAGCTTGGCCTGTGTGTGTGAGACGCTGGCAGACTCAGTTTGCAGAAAGCCCCTTAACCAAATTTCCTGCCATGTAACCCAATTTGATGAAGCCCCCTTACCCAAATTATGAAGCCCCCATCTTGGGTAACTCTGCCTGGATTCATACAGAGCCAATAGAAGAGCTTGGATGCTTACTGAAGAAAGGTATATAACCCCAGCTCTCCCTGCACACGGGGACCAGGAATTTGGAACGGGAGTTCACCTGGGACCGCTAGCATAATAAATCATCTGACTTCTCCATCTCTCTGAGTGTCTGTGTTTTCTTGGTTGCTTTTTCCATAACACAACCACTCTAAGTTTCTTCCTGAATCCTTCTGCCTACACATTCTGTGCTGCAGCCACAAGAGAGTACTTTTATTTCCCCAAGTTATTTTCTCAAACTGTTCGGTTTCACATCTCATCCTTTGCTCATGCTCTTTCTTGCTCTACATTTACCTTTTTCTTCCACATCACCTTGCAAGAAACACCTCAGATGGCATCTTCTCACTGAAGTTTTTATCATTCCCCTTAGAATTAACCTCCCTCCTTTGATTTCCCATGGTTTAACTGCTCTGTCTACATCATTACATGCATTTTAATCTTTCTTACACCTACTGCCTTGTATTACTCTCTCCTCCACCTACCTTGGAAACTCAGTGCAGAGAAAGATACTTTTATATTCATTTTTCTCTTTATTTGTGTAAATGCCTAGCACAGTGCCTTCTGTATGGCAGTTGCAGAATAAACATTGGTGCAACATGCTTAGCTGAGGGCTAACGTGGGCTGATGCAGCCGAGGCCTGCTAAACATGCTAAGGCTTTAACTCTTCTTCCCAAGAATCTTCATTCTACTGAACAAGTATTCAAGAAAACAGTCATTTGTAGGTAATAACATCATGTGACTTCTGTAATTCCTGCTTCTTTTGTAGCCACTTTTGCCTGGGTGGGGTGGGAGAAGAGTGTGTTGGAAGCTCAGGTCCTGATGTTGCAGTTTGCTTTTCCCCCACAACTTTCATAGACCACAAGTTCTAGTTCCCAGACAGTCCTTCTTTTACCCACTAATTATTAACTGGGTATGCACAGTAGACTCTCCAGGGCATAGTACCCAGGCATGTGTAATTTTTCAGAACTGCACTTTAATAGTATTTCTCTGAGTGTCCAGATTGTCCTCCCTGAATCCTAATGAGCATATTGTCTGTCCTCCCTCTGGAAGGAGTAAAGCAATCTGCTTCATGACACAATGGCTCCTGGTTCTTCAGCATTAGGGAGGGGAGCGGGATGCTCCTGAGAGTGCTGCTTCACAACCCTAGGGTGCTAGGAAGTGTGATAAATAAGATCAGAGGAATACACAAGAACATAGGATAAGTTTGGAGATGAGGTACTTGCAGCTCTGGAATTTTATTTCTAGAAAATTTCAAGCAGGATGTGTGTGTGTGTGTGTGTGCACGTGCGCGTGAGCATACATGCACACATGTGTGCTGGTATTTGAAATAAAAGAAAAATAGAGAAAAAATTCAATTATGCTAATATCTCCAATGGATTCTGAGATGGTGACTAGACCAATAAATAATCTATGTATCCAACTACATTTATTGTATATCTGCCCTCATCCAACTCCAAGACTTAAAAGCAGGAAAACCATGTGTTAAATAAATATAATTTCTGTTACAAAGAAATAAAAGATTGCCAAGAAAGCATGCACAGGAGAACATGACTGATCTGCTCTGTGAGGGGAGGGCTCCCTAGAAAAGGTGATGTCCAAGATGAAACCTGAGGGATAAGTAGCTGTCAGCTCCGTGAGAGGGAGGGTGAGAGGAGAGCGTTAGTTGCAGCGTATGAAAAATCTCTGCAGCAAGAGACAATTTGATTAACTTGCAGAATAGCGTTATGGCTGTTGCAGAAAAGGAGAGTGATAGGGCTAACACAGTGGGTGGGACAAGAAGATGGGAGCTGTTCTAGAACAGATTTGGTCAGTATTCTCAAGGAGATGGGAAGCTGGTAGAGGGCGCTTAGCAGGGGAATGACAAGAGCAGATTTGCATTTTAAAGCTCAAACACTATAGCAAGAGTGTTCTAGAACAGATTTGGTCAGTATTCTCAAGGAGATGGGAAGCTGGTAGAGGGCGCTTAGTTGGGGAATGACAAGAGCAGATTTGCATTTTAAAGCTCAAACACTATAGCAAGACGAGCGGAGAAAACTGAAAACAATGGTTTGGATGCTGAATTGCAATGTAAGGCAGAGTCTATGTGAACTGCAGCACTGCTCAAGCCTATTACTCTATCGTAACAGGTACATATGTCCTTGTGTGTATCAGATTCACATTACGCTCACTTGACTGCAATACTGGGCTCTGCAAATATGTGCTCAGCCTGCATACATAATATGGTAAGTTATTGATAGAACTAGATATAAATTAAACTTTGCCCAATTTTTTTTCTTGTGTCCTCTCAAGATGATGATCCAGCTTCCCTTATCTGGTTTATTTGCTTCATTCATCCATACAGATGACAAATCCCTATTAATGTTCTTGAGCCTATATGTTATTGATTATTTGTAGGCTTAAGAATCTTCTCCTAGAATCTCCTCTGCCCAGTTTAAGGGTCAGATAACAGCTATGGGAGTATTACTGACTGAAACAAAAATCTTGTCTAAAAGAGAGGGGGTGGTGACCCCAATTCAGTCTCCTGATATAGCTTTTAAGAAATAGAAGAATGACTTTTCTGCTAAGTAAATTTTCCCTTTCTCCTCAATAGCTTACTATCAATAGCTGTATGTACTACTTTGTACACTAAAGTTAATTTTGTTCAAGTTTTCCAATTTGACAGAACAGATTTTAAGTCCAAACTAATGTAGTAGAAAATTCATTAATCTTCCCTTTAATGCAGGGAGTATTGAAGATCAATTTATAGAAAGCAACATTATAAATGTTATACAACACATATCAGGAATCGAGCTGTATAGTGTTTTTAAGGAATTCACACATGCCTTACTTTACCTTATAAATTAAAATTCAACCTCATCTCAGATATTTTAAATAGAATTTTCAGGATTGTAAGTTTTATAGTAAACAGAAATTTCAGAAAAGGTAACAAAGAACCTTGAATTTAGAAATAAATATTCACTAGTCCAACACATGTAATACTTGAAGCTTCTCAAGAATACTCCAATCAATTGGTAGTTTACTCTTCGTTTAAACATTTGATGTGTCAGGGGTCTCAGTAATTTCAGAAAAAGACTGCTAGAGATGGCTGCTGTCTCCTCAGTCACCCTTGGGGTCGGGCTGGACAAGTCTACTTCCTCTCTCCTGAACTCATGACAAACACTCCCAGGTCTCCACCTGACCCACATTTGACATGGTTTCTGCTCCTCCTTTCATCCTGGCTATGCTCCTTTAAATGAAAACTTCATCTGTTCCCTTTAGTTCCCTTGGTTTTTCCAGGCTTGACTTTTAACGCTTACTGTACAAGCAATTAACAGGATTTGAAAGGTGAATGGAAAACAGATCTTAAAGAGTGTTCTCTAAATACCAGCACCCCATGAATCCAGTTTTGGAATGCGCAGGTTCTTCCCTATAGACACTCTGACCCTGACCCTGGTCAATTATTAGAGGTTTACAAGAATCCAAACAGCATTAATCAAACTGACAGAAGAAAAAAAATCCTGAACTTGCATATACCTTTTATAAAAAGTTATTTTAGTGTAAGAAGTTTGGCTTTTGAAAATTTGAAAGAAAGCACAGTTTCATTTTTCTGCTTAGTCAGGAAATGGAGTGATAACGAAAGAGACACTTTTTGCAGAAACTTTCCAATAGTCCCATTTCCTCTTGCTCCTCTTGTCACCCTGACTCCTAAGCCAATTAAAAAGATAGGTAAACAGCTCTGTGCAGATGGGGATCAGTACATGGCAATTGCAACGCAACCGACTAGATGAATCACAAATGGAAGGTGTATTCTGTGAGTTACCTTGGCAGGCAGACGCGGTATGAGAGCTTTTTGAGATGTTGTGCCATTGATTCTGTGAATAAGATTGGGACCCGGATACCAAATAAAAGAAAATACTGTACATACACATATATATTTTTTAGCACAAATTTTTACCCTTTATTTCACATTACACAAAGTTAAGGTTGTTAAGACCTTTCTGTTGTTCTTAGAAATATTTTGGAATAGTGAAATAAAAAGAAAAAATAAAGAGTGTTGGCTCAAAAAAGCTATAAAAATGTTTATCCACAGACGGGAGGGTTAAACAGTCACCCTGGATTTAAGGGTTACAGTGTTCTTACATTAACCTTTAACCTCACTTTTAGCAAGATACAGACAAAAAATATTATTTACTTGGGTAAGGTAAATGTGGTGATTACTCTCTTTCTAGGAACACAAACTGCAGAACATGGTGCCTAGACAAAGGCTTAGATCATAGCTAGTGGAGAAAAGGAAGTTGGCTTCTGTACCGGATGTTTGAAAAGACCCAGTAAAATGAAATCTCTGACCTCCACCAAGGCAAAAACCAGTAAAACTGCCCATCTCTGCCTTCTACCCCTCACTCAAACCTGCTTCGTGTTGCTCCTTTGGAATTTCTCTTTCGAGGCTGCCCAGCACTTGCATAAAAATACCAATGGCTTGAGGACTATGTCCCACAAAGAAAGGTCCTGGGTGTCAGCTGGGATGGTAGCAGAAGAAGGAAAGAAACAGCCATAATGATACTGACCACAGTAATGTAAGACGTATGTATTCAAGTTATGAGTGTGTCATTATTTTCATTGATCTTTGAAAATGATTCAGTACATTCCCGTGAAGCAATGGAATACAATTTGAGATAATTTCTTCATGTGAGACTTAAATTCTCATCATAGCTGTCAAGGATTCAGAAGTTAGGTTTTATAGTGGTTGCCGGTGAACATACTGAGTTTTCTTCACCTCAAATTGATGAAGAACATCAGAGATATTTTTTAATTAAAAAAACTTCTTGTTTTTGCACAATATAACCTTTGAATAGATCATCATAATCATAGTATGCTAGTATTCAAAATCATCATCATAACACTAAAAAATAACTTTTTTTTTTCCTTTTTGTCTTTTTTCGTGACCGGTAACGGGATCGCAACCCTCGGTGTCACGCCCGTACCGCGACCGGCAATGGGATCGTAACCCTCGGTGTCACGCCCGCACCGCGCTCAACCAGTGAGCAGACCAGTCTCTATATGGGATCCGAACCCTCGGTGGGAGCGCCGCCCTCTACCGAGTGCGCCACTGGGCCGGCCCAAAAATAACTTTTAAAAAAAACTTTTATCATGCTTTTTTGTGCATACTCATTTATGCTGAGTCACACAGAATAAAGAAGGCCCCTGATTTTTCTCTATCATCTTACTTGATGTGTGTGTGTGTGTGTTTTGTCTTTAGCATCTTCCTTTTAAGAAGTCTCCTTTTATCCTTCATAGAGGTCCCCTGTCCTCAGTGCTGTTTCCTGACTCCCCAAATGCCCTCTGTGTGCCTCTTACTATGTCTCTCTGTCCCTCACTGTCTTGCTCTAGTAAGGCTCAACAGATGATGCTAAACTAACTTGTGCTTCCTGCATCTTAATAAATGTGCAACCTTGTTCAATTGCAGTGTACTTATGGCCCAAGTGAACATTTTTAGAACCTCCTCGCATTCATATGGTATATTGCTATGACTCCACCTGGGGATGATCTGCTATACTGCACAAGTGATGTTCTGTATCTAGCATCCTCTTCCACAAACCATCTATACCCTGCAAGCTCACTTAATTCTAGGCCATAGGAAAAATTTGAATTACTGGAACACAGACCCATATTATAAAGATTATATATGCTAATTACATATGGATGTATACATTCCAATAAGTTAAATTTCAAATTTTAAATGACCTGGCAGCATCGCTCATGGTCAGTCAGGTGACAGAAACTCTTCCTTGTCCTTGTTACCCTATCCAGAGGCCCCTGCTCAGGTCTGTGACTTAGCATTCTAGTTTTCCTGATTTCCCAGAATATTTTGCTGATAGCCCCTGGAGCTCATACTCAGCTCTCCTTTGTCTGTAAATTTTGTTTCCTCATCTCCCTAAAGTTAGCCAGGAGCAAGTATCACCTTTAATCTCAGGCTAGAAAAAAATTAAATGCCTAGTACACCATTGCTTTCCTCATTAGACAATTTCTCCTCAAAAATGAACACCGCCTAAAACAGACAAAATCCAGCCTGAAAATTGGGTGCTCTTATCTTTGTTCTTTTCTTTCCCTGTCTTTTTACTTCTTTACGTTTCTTTTGAGTTTGATATTCAAGGCCCAGCTGGTTCTGCTCCTACTTGCAATCTGCCCAACACTGTTTTACCTGAAAATTACTTACGTGTAAATTGGTAAAGTCAATGTGTTATTCTCCCATATAAAATTCAGTTATTTTAACAAGGGCTTTCTCTAAATATATAACTTTAAGCACAGAGGAGTGTCATTAATGGTGGGAATCTTGGGTGTCATTTCAAACAGATACCCATCTCCAGTGAGGCCAGGCTTCTGACCCTCCCTGCCTAATGTATGGCCATTGTCCCCCTGGACCTTTGCCTGCAGAGTTCTCCTTGACTGGAATTTTCCTGAGCTCTTTATTTCACTGACAGAACTTCTTCTCTCTCCTTCTGTCATTGCCATAATATTTATTAAAGACAGCAACCACCTGTTGCTATGTAATGTCACATAATTATTTTCTTTGTTATAATTTGTTTTAATAATTTGTATAACAATCCTTTGAACTGATATATAAATATAATATTTTCTACATATCTTCCATTAGAGAATATACAACTAATAAATTTATTTGGGGACAGATATACACTTTCACACTTTCCAATCACTATGCCTAGGTGGCCAGCTGCCTTATCTATATGTACAAGTTTTATACAGAAATAACTTGCACTAAGAAAGCAACATAATGAGCTCTAATACAAAAATGCATAGCCACTTAATCATAATAGTGACATTTATATTCACTACTTATATTTTCTGAGGAAATTGGAACCATAGAAGTACAAGCTGACAGATTCCAAGACCTCACATATAGCAGTCTTTGTATATTGTCACTTTCATAGAAACTGCAGAAATCTTGATGAACAATGTACAACTTTACTGCAGGTTTTTTAAGAGCATGAGGAAGGAGTATTTGACATAGGAGTATTACACATTGTTTGTGTCTATCCACGTCCAGTTAGGGACACAAAAACAATTCTAAATATTTCAAACAGACTGAATTGGAAAATTGATTATAAAAGTAACAAAAAAGCAGCAAAGAAGGAACAAAAAGCAGATGTGGTTTCCCAAAGATTGGTGACTGCAGAGCTGCTATCAGTAACTGCTGGATGTCACTAAACTCCTTCAGCCACAGAAACAAAAGGGAAATGGTGCAACCCTGAGTCCATGTAGCCGTGCTGCTGGGGATACTTGCGTCCTCCTGTGCCACTGCTGCAGTGAGCACTGCCGCTGATACTTTGAAGGAAGCCAGGAGTTCATACTTCTGATACAGCAGGAGTCAGGGCCCAGGAGTCCTGCACTGACGAAGCTGCTGGGGCTTCCACTGCTGCTGATGCTGTTGCA
The DNA here is from genome assembly GCF_000696425.1 of Galeopterus variegatus. Lineage (NCBI taxonomy): Eukaryota > Metazoa > Chordata > Mammalia > Dermoptera > Cynocephalidae > Galeopterus > Galeopterus variegatus. Next base: position 84,197 of record NW_007732290.1, on the reverse strand, counting down.
ACTGTGCTGCCTCAGCAGGAACCCAGGCTTGCACACTTGTCACTGTCACTACTTTTGCCAGAGGCACTTAGCTACAAAAAACAGCTAAAAATATGGACTCCCACCGTCTGGTCTCTTACCAGTGCTTCCCATGATAAGAAACTTATGAGAAATCTGTCACAAGGGAGCCTGGAAAATGTAGTTTGCAGATATCCAGCCCCCTGTGATGCAGAAAAGAGCACAGATGGGAAGAACTGGGCTGAGCACCGACAGACTGATGTCTGACACAGTGCTCTGTATAGTAGGCTCTCCAAGTAGAAAGTTCTATAGAAGCCTGATGAGACATTTACCCCTCTCCCACAAAGATTCCTACTCATATCAACTGCTAGATGCTTTACATATTTTTGTGGTTATTTTTCCTCTCTGTGCCATCCTCTATCCCTGAATTTCACATGCCACCTGGATTTCCACTCCTGTTCACCAGCTATGTCAACCACTCTAAAGTAGCAGAAATAATAAAATTTTTTTTGGTGTTTCTGCACAATATAATCTTTGAACAGATAATCATAATGATGGTATGCTTATAATCAAAATCATCATCAACACACAAAAAAAACACTTTTATCACCAAAAGAAGTAGTGTTTTACCTTATATGGTAAGTTTTCTCCCAAGAAATTCCTCTTACTACAGTAAGAAAACTGGAATTAGAGATCAGAAATTGGCTCTAGTACTGGATTTACTAATCATTAATAATATAAACTTGGAAAGTCTTTTCACTTTATTGAATATCAGTTTCTTCATGTGTAAAATCAAGGGGTTGGATGTGATATCTAATTTCCTGTCCTACTCACTCTTATGAGGTGTTGCAAAATTTGGTTGTTTAAAATATTTGATTAATGTCTCATTAATTTGGAAAACCTTTCATAACAAAGTCTATACCATCTGAAAATAAAGGAAGAGTCCCATACCATGAATAAAAATAATATATATGCCTATTATATAACCATGTACATGCACAGAGTCCAGAAAATAATGCAAAATGTCCTTTACTGATTTTCTCCAAATTATTTATCATTCCACAAAATGTCTGCTGAATTGGCCTTAGAGGGTCTACCTTTCTGGGCTCCCACTTTCTTTATCCCATAGTTTATATTTCCTCAGTCTATTCGGTCCTTTGCTATCACCATAGAATTTCATATTTTTCTTTTTTTCTATCTCAGAAGGCTTGTCGTTCCATTTCATCTATTCTTTCCTTTGGTTTCAAAACTTCATGTTCTGAAAAGCTTATAGAAACACATATGCCAAGCAAAGAAACTTCCTCTTGCTAATAATTAATTATAATTCATAGCACAACTTCATGGCATTGTTATCTCTAGCTCTTTCCTCATCCTTTCAAGCATCTGATTCATTAGCTTAGATTTCTAAGATGCAGGAAACAAAAGAATGGGTCATGGTAGAAGAGAAAGGGTGGGATAAGAAAATTCTGACCTACCTCATTACAGATTATAAATATAGTTAACTTTACCATCAATTATAGAAGTAAGAACAATAAAGTTATAAAATTAAAGAAGCCCATAGCACAAGGAAGGAGGAGGGAAAAACAAGTTTAGCTTCCTTAACTTCCTGGCCTATGGCCCTACATTTCTTATAAGTGATGAATCATATTCTTTTTTCTCTTGATAGCAGTGACTGCTTCAATAAAACATATCAGTCAAGAGAGTTGAGGAAAGAAAATTAAAACTGTTAGAAAAGGGCAGTAATATTTATTGGTAACACAAGTCAGAATTGTATATTAAAATAAAGTTTTTAAACAAATTTCCATATTTGATTAGAATAAAAACAGAGACTGTACAACACATTTCCAGAACTTGTCCAAGACTTGTAACATCTGCTTTTTGTGTGTCTGGAATCAGTATTTTGGTCACTACATAAATCAACACTTAAAAACAACTATTTATATTAAGGAACATAATAAAACAGATGCTCAGTTTTTTGAGTCCAAAGACCTTGGGGAATTTTTAGTAAAAATAGAAAGAAAGAAAATTATAATAAACAACAGCAATATGTTCATTTCACATAGTTTGAGATCCACCTGTTTAAATGTTTTCAAGCCATTAAGTGCAACTGTTTTTTTTTTTCCTTCTATGATAAACAAATTATATGAGAAAATAAGTATATGGTATCTAAAGCCAATTTAGATTGGCTTTCAAACAGATAATTACGATCCAAAAAATATCTAAGTTTCATAGACAGTCTCTACTTTGGAGTTTGGAAGAGGTAGGCTTAGCTATGTAATCTTGGGTATTTTACCTCTCTGTGTGCTCCATTTTCATCATCTATAAAAATAGAACTTTATTGTTTATTGTTTGTGAGTCTTGTGAAGAACTCTGGGGTTGATGTAAAGTGAGGGTAAGGAACATAGTCATCCCTCAGTTAACGATGGGTATTATCATTAGAGAAGAAAAAAATAGGTGGATGTACTTTTCTATGCCTGCATCCACATGTATTCATACATTTGATCTTGTGGAATCTTATCAGGCTGCCATTTCTCTCACTAGTATGTTCAAAAGAGCTTTAAAAATTAGGAAATGACCTCTAGCATATCTTCTAATTCTAATATTCTCTGAATCTTTAAGACTGTGTCCTATGCGTGGTGGTTCTTGTGTTTGTTTTATTTCCAGATAATTATGTTCTGCCTTTCATCTTTTAAGGTATTCCACAATTAGGAACACATAATATTTTTGAGGTATAGAGCAAGACTCCTGAATGACACACTTGCATTAACAATAATAAGCATCACCTTGATACTCATTGTTTCACTTATGTGAGGAACTTACGACTTAATGTCACCACATAATCTACATGTGACTTTATGCTATGGGTAGCTTCTATCCTGAACAGAACATTCCTGAACAGTTTTCATCATTTCACTTTATCCCTTCCACCAAGAAAGGCCTACTCCAATAAATATTAGTGCAAAATGGGTATTTTACTAAATATATCTTGAAGAAACATGAATGGTAGAGAAATACATCACACACAGCACAAAATTCACCTCTCTTCAAGAACAAAGCTATCCACTAGATATTATGTTAGTCTGGGTCCTCTGAGAAGCAGATACTAGCACAGAATTAAACACACTAGGATTTTATTAGGAAAAATTCCTGTAAGAGAAAATGGTAAAGGATCTGGAGAAGGCTGGGAAAAAGCATCTTAGACTGTTATCCAGCCTAAAGAAGGTTCAGCAAGGCCACTGGAAAGTCCTTGAGACAAACAGTGCCATCAAAGGAGTCCATGTCTTCTAAGAGAAGGATGCATTGTTATCCCTCCTTCCCACAGTCACAGACAGGAGAGTGCTCCACAAATTCGAGATAGATTTCAGAGCTTTGCAGTCAATCTAGGTCAATAATACTCTCTTTAGGGGGAGATCTGAGGTGCATTCTCTTGGCCTCACAAATATCTCATCCCAATCTCTGTTCGGGGTCCCCTGCAAAGTCCACCCACTGCTGCAATAAACTTCCCTTTGATCTAAGCTTTCAAACTTCATTCACTCAAGAATTCTCTATCTCCAGACCTTTTCTACAACTTTTTCTTTCTCTGTTTCTTCTACAGGCATATCCAAATTTGCATCATCCATCATCATTTTCAGGTACACTGAAAGCCATGACTTTGTTTGCACTCAGGAAATTAAACATGCACTAGTTACCAAGATTCACCATCCACAGAAGACAGTGAATAGAAGGGTAACACAGAACACATAATGTTTCCTGCCATATTAAAGCAGAGCTGGGCTGTCATCAACCATTACGTTCCATTCATTATGCAGCACTCGGTCATCTGGCTTCCGTCTCCTCCAACATACTGAAACTACTTCATGAAATCATCAATGTCTTTCTAATTGCCAAATCTATTGAACATTTCACAGTCATTATTCTTGACTTACATGCATTTGGCATTACTGATCATTCATATCTTCAAATTCTATCTTTCCTGGACCACCGTGATACAATAATCTGCACATTTTCCTCTTGTCTGTAATGTTATTCTTTTTCTCCCTTATATTTTTTGTTCCTCTTCATTCCTTAAATATTGCTATTCCTCAGGCCTCTTACCTTAGCCTTGTGCTCTTTTTACTGTACATACTTTCTCTAGGAACTTTATTCTCTCTGTGTAAGAATAATTTACATTTATTCATGTCATGTATTTATTAAGCTCTTAGCATGATACCATGTACTATATTATATTCTGAGTATAAAATTACAAGGAGAAAAACCTCTAGCTTTAAGAAATCTATTATCCAATGGGATAAACATAAAAATAAATAAGCAATTAGAAGACAATGACATAATGCTATAATAGGGGTGTGCACGTGGTTTAGGGTACACACAGGAGGGCATCTAACTTAGACTTTCAAACTTAGACAAGCTTCTCATAGGAAGAATATCACCAATTTGTGTTAACACAATCAGAGGGGCAGTAGAGCATTCCAAAAGCACCACATTTGGGGAGTTACAATTCAGTTCTAATTTTTAGTATATAAGCAATATTGGATGAAGGGAAAAAGGAGAGGTTGGGTCATGAAGATGCTGAAAAAAAAAAGAAACTGAGATGAAGAACATTGTGTGCTATATTGCAGCTGACAGCAGTGAAGATCCACTCACAGGTTTCAAGTAAATAAGAGCTAATTTTTAAAAAAGTGTTTGGAATTTCATTCTACACCAAGAATGGATTAGAAATAGAATGCACTTGAGGCAGGAACAATGTCTTACCCAACATCTTAACAATACATCTCATCTATGCTCAGATGAGAGGAACCCAGTGCAACAATAAATTTCTGATCAAAGTATTAGTGGATTTACTTTTTAACTAATAACAAACTGGAGTTATTTAGAGTATAATAAACGACTTAGCACTGTTATGTACTAATATTTTTTTAAATTTAGCAATGATTTTGTAAGTGATGTCTTTTGAATACTATTCATATATTCCATTCTTTTTTTTTAACTTCACAAATTAACTTTATAAATGAAACCAGCTGAAGGTAACTCAATAAATATGTGGCTTCCAAAATTTATATGTTTTCAGGGGAAAAAAAGATGGTTCTTTTCAGAGTTATTTTCATAAAACAAGATGGTTTTCTGTGGAATTGTTCTCATAAAATAAATACTGGGTGATAAAATATGCTATGAAATATATGTATTTCAAAAGTGTATTAAAATAGGCTTTTTGATAGCTTAACAGACTATGTTTTAGGTCCATGGATTCAATAGATGTTTTTTTTTTTTTTTCCTAAAGAACAAGCCATCAAATTTCTGCGACTACATTTAGTTTTAATAAAAATATTTTATTTTATAGAATTACATTTTATAAGGCCATTCATACTATATTAGTTGACAATTGCTCCAATCACAAGCTCTAGCCAAATTTAAATAAGTTTCAAATAAATCAGTGTTAAAAGAAAAGTAAGCTTCAATTAATTGAGTTATAAACTCGAGTTCTCATTTTATGAAACCAAGATGTTGCTTTTTTAAAAACAAAATGTTATGATCATCATTTCAAGTTGGCAACTGAATTTACAAATCAAATTCTGTTAAAATGCTATAAAAATTTTTACTGTGTATCACATTTAGTTAAAATAAGTCAACAGATTCAAAATATCTTCCAAACAATAAATCAATAAAAATGCCTAAAAATTCACTTAATTTATTCAAAAGTATTTCCTGAAGACCTTCTCTTCATGAAAGACTTATTTCATGAATTCAAAATAAACAAAGTACAGATCCTGCCCTGAAAGCACTCAAGGTGCTCTTGGAAGAACGTGCTCTTCGCAGCTGGGTAAGCAATGATGCTGACTGCAGAATCGGAAAGGCCCTGCTTGAAAGAAATCTTTCAACCAACCATTCAATGTCAGCATATTTACTTTGATATTCCTACTAAATGTCTAGCCAGCATATGCTAACAAGAGAAAAATATTTTCCTCCAAAAGACAAGTTAGGCCTTTGTAAAGTATTGATGTTTAAAAGTTTTCTGTAAAGCAGCTAATTATATAGACCCCAATAATCAAATCTATTTCTACTCCTTAGGCTCATTCAGAAAGATGTAAGAAGAAAAATGAGCTGACCTTGGGGACTGACTAGTCATTGGAAGTAAAGGAGAATGGAATTTAGGGGGATTCTCAGACTTATGGCTTGCATTTATAGGAGACTGAGCAAAGTAAATAAAAAGAATGGATTATAGTTGTCAAGTCTGTTTAAACACAAAGACTGATGCATTATAGTTTCTACTGTCTTTTAACAAAGTGCTTGAAATCATGCTTAAATCACAAATGTTGATTACGATAGAATCTTTCTCTTGATGTTAATAAAATATCAGAAACTATGTCGAATATAATTCTTAAAAAATATAATAATATCAGTTTTCCAGAGGCCATTTTTTTTCTTTTTGTTCTCAAGCATCATGTAGTACTAGAACTGGGAATGTTTTTATTAAGTTATCTAACAATAGAGAAGCATCCACTTGCCACTTTACAGTGAGTATACAATGAAAATACAAAGAAGCAGACACTTCACATAACGCAATGTGTTTCCTTGATTTTGGGGGATATGGGGGGCAGCTGACAGGTACAGGAACCTGAACCGTTCACCTCGGTGTTATAACACTGCAGTCTAACCAACTGAGCTAACCAGCCAGCCCAGTTTCCTTGATTTTTTGCTGAAGAAAAATATACATGTGTTGATGGACTAGCTGTGTCTATAATTATGCCATAGAATTAATAGAAAACCAAGAAACTTAGACATAAACAGGGAAACAAAAAAGAAAAAAGAAAAGGCAATGCAGGAATAAGCTTAGGGGAACAGACAGCAGAGAAGGTTGTCCAAAGTAACACAAAAGTAACAGCATGGCTCAGTAAGAATGCTGAGAATCACAGGCTTTAAAAACAAGGAAAGAACCTATCCTAGCAGACCACAAATTGAGTAGCTCTGCAATTGTGTCTATGTGTGTGTGTGTGTGTGTGTGTGTGTGAAAAAGAATAGGTTCAAGAGATCTAGTGTACTTTATAGTGACATTATATATTTAATAATAATAATATATAGCAATATATGACTATTATATATTAATAATAATATATTGTACACTTGAAAATTTCTGAGTGTAGATTTTAAGTGTTCTCACCACCAAAAAAAAAAGTAAGGTAATGCACATATTAATTAGCTTGATTGAGTGATTCCACAATACATCATCGTGTTGTATGCCATAAATAGATATAAATTGTTTGTCAATTAAGATAAATAAGCAAATAAAGCAAATGTGTGTGTGTGTATAAAGATAAATCAATGATATAATGGAAGTGAATTAGGAAGGAAGCAAACATAGAGACAATGTAAGAAAGTGAATAAGAAATGTCAGAGTAAAACTGATTTGGGCTCAAATCCTGCCTTATTTTCTATGTGGGCTCAAGTCCTCACTTATTATCTATATGACTCTCAACTAGTTGTTTAACTTCCATGAGTGTGTTTTCTCAAGTATAAATAAGGCATGGTAATAACTATCTCACAGTACTACTGAGCATCAAGGAACAGAAGCTCAGGAAGTAATAAATATTGTATCACCAGCGATGCCTTATGGATACCTGATCACTCTTCATTAAATGCACAAAGCTGTCTTTTACTTATTTTCTTGTAATATCTAGAGAATTGAAGCATATTTTTATTTGACTCGTATCACTTGGATAAATTGTCTCAGATATCTATTTGGTTTCAGGTATATAGGAAAAATAGTTTTCTGATTTGTGGTTTTATTTTTTTCCTAATCTTTTAAGATCATGGTATTAGGAAAGATGAACTATTGATATAGACAGCATAAAGTAGTGAAGAAAAATTGACTTGAAACAGATTTAGAATTCAGTCTTAGTATATATTTTTTTTCCTAGTCTGCTTGAATAAGTAAATTATTTCTGAGCTTCAAACTTCATATCTTTAAGACTGAAATATCCAAGCCTAAGAGAGGTAAAATCTGTTAATATTTGTGAATGATTTATAGTTTGCTATAAAACATTAAGCACTGTTGTTATGATGGTAAAAATATCGGTGGCAGTGGCGTACTTTATCAATGTATCAATAATTGTTGAGTCACTACTGTGTGTGCAAGAGAGGTTCAAAATAGTATAAAGTAAAAGTCATTCTCACCAAGGGCTTATAATTTAGTTAGAATGACAAGAGTTAAATATCAATGAAAAGTTAGCCAAAAAGATAATACAGAACTTCTACTTCTGGACGTGAAGGAATGATTAATATCAAACTTTCTCCCCCTTGGGGGGAAAAAATACTAGACAGCAGGACAAAATGTATGAAAAACATAGTTATTTTCAGATATACAATACAGAACTTCCACTTCTGGACATGAAGGAATGATTAATATCAAACTTTCTCCCCCTTTGGGGGAAAAAATACTAGACAGCAGGACAAAATGTATGAAAAACATAGTTATTTTCAGATATATAAAAAAATACTGGCAATTTAGAGAAGGGAAACAAATGACAGGACCACTAAAGTCACTTGAGATTTCTGCCTGGTGACACCTAGGCACCATGGCATAGGGAGGGGAACCAAAACAAAACTAAACAGAACAGAGATGAGGAGAGAGACAGGTTCGAGGAGGATGGTTAGATTGGAACTTGTAAGTCTGAGTACTAAAGAAGCAGCAGCTGTGCAAAGAAAAGTGACAGAAATCACCATCGGAAAGCTCTTAAGTCTGTGTCCGAACACTAAGTTGTAGAGATACATGGTCAACTACCAGGAGGCTATAAGCAGAACATTTTCTTGAGCTAATATCATATTGACAGCTGTACAATTTCCAACCAGCTGAAGAGGAGAGACCTCACCAAACACTCAGAACGTTCAGAAGAGACTGTGTATGGGTCGGGTTTTAGAAGTAAGGCTATTTAGGCTATCTAGCTTCTTTCCAATATAAGTTTTCAAATCTTATAATTCCATTGATGTACATGTTTTTTCCAGAGCATGTCTTCAAGCAAAGGGCATCTTAGGTAGAAAAGGCAGGGCAGATTCTGGCAATAAAGGACTTTTAGGGGATTTGAGGGCTCAAGTTGTTAGCGAACCTCATCTCAGTCTGCCATATTACTTGTTAGGGTCTATTCCTTTCCCAATCAGTTGCTCAGCTTTTGCAATATAGACTCATTGAAATTATGTATTTAATAGGCAGTACAACTGTGCAATCTATGTGATTCGTTCTGATGCTTTCTGCTTTGTGTTAGCTGACTTTTGGGTATACAAGATATCTTTTAAGGTCACCATAGTAGATTTCTGATTTTCCACCTCCACCTTGAGTTAAGATTTCAAAATTAAAGGCTATCTTTTGGTTTTCTTTTCTGTAAGTTTGCCAGCACAGCCAGAAGCAAGTGTTCTACCACATAATATAGTAAAATATAGAGAGTCCACGCTGTCCTCTCTGCTCCATTGCTCCTTTACCCTTGTTTCTCTGTGGACAGTTGCATTTCTTTACAAATTCAGCTACTCCTGGATGGCCTCTAACAATTTTATCCCCACAGGACTTCTGTAATACTATTTCCATATGTTGTCCCTTCAGCATAAATGGTGGCAACTGTCACTAGTCTCTAGGTAACTCAACATTCCCTGTTGTTCCCCTAACCCTGCCTCACTTCAGTAAGCAGTGCCTTCACTAAACTCTCCTTATTTAAACTAGTTGAGTAGGCACCAGGAGCTGATATCATTAAGATAAAATTCTGCATCTGACTTACATATTAAGTGAACATATGGATAACTTCCTTGTTAAGGGCACTTTCAACATGACAATTTGTGGTATTTAGTGGCATCTTTACTACTCAGATTATCACTGGTGGTGGCAAGGAATGAGACACTAATACAGGGCAAGTGTTTGGATGACCAAGTGGCTACTAAATTGGATAATTGGCTCAGCCCCAACAGAAGTGAGTTAACAAGCAAATGGGATGGGATGCAATCTGCAGAATCACCCGTACAGTGTAGAACAGTAGAAGATATAAAATATGGAAGTCTTTGATATTTTTGCTGTGTTGTTAGCTAAAATAATTCAATATCCTTTTTCAGCATCAGCAAATAAAATGATTGATGCAGTAGTCAATGACCCTTTGATATTTAACTACATTTTAGACAAAAGGACAAAAATATCTTAGAACATGTAGAAACAATACATTTTTTTCAGAGTCTAGGTGAAATTTTATTTTTATCTTGTGTGCCATATGAAAATAGTCCTTTGTTCAAATTTTGTTCTTAGGTAATATTTAAATAATTTTACATTGTTTTGCCTTATGGACGTACAAAGAAAGAACTTGAAGATATTACTTTGAAACCTTCTTGAATACAAAGAAATTATGATCTATTGTTTTTTATTAGGTAATTGATACAGTAACTCCCAAGCTAGAGACATGGTTTTTAGGACTAACCACACGTGCCTTCTTGTAATATTAATAAGTTGAAATGGATGTAAAATCTTGTGGGGGATTTCTGTTTCCAGAAATATGACTGACTAGAGATCTTGCATCGCTCCTGATCTTTATTTATATAATAAATAAAAATGTTCAATTGCAACACACAAATGTGCACACTTACCTTTATACAGTGGATGAGTCACCATGAAAGTAAAGAGAATTCTTGTAAGCAGGAGCACACACACGGGGAAGAAAGCGTGCATGGGGCCACTAGAAACCCTGGGACCACACCCTATGTCCTGCGCCTAGAGTTTCAGATCCGAGACTATCTATATAAAGCCAGAAGACTGGACGATGGAAAAATAATTCACCTAACTGCTGTCTCAAGTTGCATAAGGGTGGAGAAAAAATAAAAATACCCCTCCTGCTAATTTGATGTCCACTGACCTGCCCTTGGTTTGGTGCCTGAATCCATACTGTTGATGTGGACCTCAATATACAAGCCAAAAATTGTAATATAAAGTGGATCTGAGTCGGTAGCACTCTTCAGAATCTGGAAGAAACAAGGATAAATCCTTCTAAGGTGCATTTAGACTGACAGCTAGCTTACCCACAAAAACAATGAACAAATCAAGAATACAGTGAAATATCCTCAGTGTGTTCGGAGAAAATAACAGTCCACCTAGAACTGTTTACACAGCTAAAGTATCTTTCAAGGAGGAAGACAAAATAAAGACAAATAAGCAGAATGTGGAAGAGTTTACTTCTAAATGATCAACAATAAAATAACTTCTGAAGGATATGGGAGAAAATAACAGTCCACCTAGAACTGTTTACACAGCTAAAGTATCTTTCAAGGAGGAAGACAAAATAAAGACAAATGAGCAGAATGTGGAAGAGTTTACTTCTAAATGATCAACAATAAAATAACTTCTGAAGGATATGCTTCAAAAAGAAAGAAAAAGGTCCTATAAGGAAGATCTGAGATGTATCAAGGAAGGGAGAGTAAGAAACCTAAGTGTACATCTAAATGAACTTTATCTGTATAAAATATCAAACAATATTTAATTTGTGGGTTATAAAAGCAAGGTACAAATTTTAAAAATAGGATAGCTGCAAATGTCATGTGAAAGGGATAGGGAATAAAGCATTTGAAGATTCTTAAATTTGGAAGGAACAGAGCCAAGTTATTGCTTGACTGTATGACTTATATATATACTAGTTCAAATTTTAAGGTTAACTATTAATATAATGTAGGACATAGCTTCCAATTAAATAGTTCAATCATTTCTAAAGGAACCAGAAGGGAGGGGGAAAGGGACAAAAGAAACACAGGAAAAGCAGGACATATAGAAGGTTCAATAATACTGATACCCATGACTCATACAGTGATTTGTATTTGCCAGACAACGTTTGAATCATGTTTAAATATCCCAACTCATTTAATACTTACAATAAAGTCTTGACACAGCGGGGCACTATTAGTATCCACATTTTACACAAGGCGGTACATCTAAATGAACTTTATCTGTATAAAATATCAAACAATATTTAATTTGGGGGTTATAAAAGCAAGGTATAAATTTTAAAAATAGGATAGCTGCAAATGTCATGTGAAAGGGATAGGGAATAAAGCATTTAAAGATTCTTAAATTTGGAAGGAACAGAGCCAAGTTATTGCTTGACTGTATGACTTATATATATACCAGTTCAAATTTTAAGGTTAACTATTAATATAATGTAGGACATAGCTTCCAATTAAATAGTTNAGTTCAAATTTTAAGGTTAACTATTAATATAATGTAGGACATAGCTTCCAATTAAATAGTTCAATCATTTCTAAAGGAACCAGAAGGGAGGGGGAAAGGGACAAAAGAAACACAGGAAAAGCAGGACATATAGAAGGTTCAATAATACTGATACCCATGACTCATACAGTGATTTGTATTTGCCAGACAACGTTTGAATCATGTTTAAATATCCCAACTCATTTAATACTTACAATAAAGTCTTGACACAGCGGGGCACTATTAGTATCCACATTTTACACAAGGCTTAGGCAGGGAAATGTTGTCTTACTCTGTGTGATTGCCTTAATAAAATGCCATAGAACAAGTGGCTTAAACAACAGAAATTTATTTCTCATGGTTCTGGAGGCTGGGAAGTCAAGGGTCAAGCTTCCAGAAAGGTAAGCTTTATTCTGAAACTTCATCTCTTGGCATGTGAGTGGCTGCCATTTTGCTATGTGATCATGTGTGTTCTTTGTGAATGTTCTGGGTGGGTGGGTAGGGGGCAGGACAAGCTCTCCTATGTCTCTTTTTAAAGGGCACTAATTCCATCATGAAGGCTCCATCCTCATGATATCAAGTAACCTTAATTACCTCTCAAAGTCCCCACCCCCAAATACCACACTAGATTAGAAAAAAATCAATTTGCTTAAAAGAGATTTATCTAAAACAACATGAAATCTATGTTTTTACAACAATATTTTTTGCTGAGTATTTTCTTGTATGATACTATGACTTATTTTTCCATGTCCATGACTTGGTAGACATGTGAATTGTCTCTTATTTGGAGCTATAATGTATAAAGTTGCTATAAACATTTCCATACAAGTATTTTTGTGGACATATATTTTATTTCTTTGCAGAAAATACCTAAGAGTAAGAAACTGACACTCTCCAAAGTAGTTGTATCATTTTATAAATCCACAAGTAATGCATAAGAATTCTGGCTATAAAGTTGCTATAAACATTTCCATACAAGTATTTTTGTGGACATATATTTTATTTCTTTGCAGAAAATACCTAAGAGTAAGAAAATGACACTCTCCAAAGTAGTTGTATCATTTTATAAATCCACAAGTAATGCATAAGAATTCTGGTTGCCCCACATCTTTGTCAAATTTTATTATTACTAGGTTTTTAATTTTAGTAATTTTACTGTAGGTATTGATATCTTGCTGTAATTTTAATTTGAATTTCCCTGATAACTAATGATGTTGTACAGCTTTTCATCAGTTTGTGGCTCATATATCTCATATTGTTAAGCATCTATATCAATCATTTGCCTATTTTCAATTGTTCTTTTTATTACTATTTTTATTTAGTTGTGAAAATCCTTTATATCTTTTGGATGCAAGTTCTTTGTCAGACATGTGTGTTACAAATATCATTTCCAGGTTTGTGGTTTGAATTTTCATTTTCTTAACTGATCTTCTGAAGAGCAGATATTTTAAATCTTTCTATGTGTGTAAAAATTCAGACAATGTGAAATTATTTAAATATTATTATCTACCAGCAAAATTTGAACAAAGGACTGTTTTCATGTGGCTAAAAATAAAATTACACCTAGACTTTGAAAAAAATGAATTTTTTTACATGTTCTGACTAAGATATTCTTGTCTTTTTGTCTAAATGTTGCTAAATATTAAAGGGCCGTTGACTACAGCATCAATCATTTTATTTGCTGATGCTGAAAAAGGGTATTGAATTATTTTAGCTAACAACAGAGCAAAAATATCAGAGTGAATTTAGCAAGATCACAGTATACAATGCCAATATACAAAAATCAGTTGCATTTATATGCACTAGCTACAGATAATGAGAAAATAAAATATTTGTAGTATACTATGTATAAGAACATCAAAAAATATATAATATTTAGAGATAAATTTAACAAAACATGTCAAAAATGTCCATATTGAAAACTACAAACATTGATGAGAAAAAATAAAGTTCTAAATAAATGATGAGGTATACCTTTGTTCGTGTATTGGAAAACTCAATATTTTTTAAGTTATTAATTTCCCCCAAGTTAATGCAATAGAGTCAATGAAATTCCAATCAAAATATCAGCAGGATTTCTTGTGGAAATTGGCAAAGTGATTGTAATATTTAAATGGAAACACCCCCACAGAAAAACTAAAATCTTATTTTTTAAATAAAAAAGTATGATTTTCATCTATATTATTTATGAAAATTCCCTTCAGTATGACAACCGTGAAACAATATTCTTTGATTAAAATTAATTAAAAACTGTTTTATAGAAACTCTATAGAGGTATGTTCAACAGACAAAATACTAAGTTACATAGACGTTCAAGTGACTGATAACTGAAAATTGTATAACTTATGGATGATTTTGCTAAAGCCAGATTACAGTACAGAATTATACTGTTGTGTAAATTTAAAATTATTTTTATTAATATAATTATATTATTTCATCATTTTTTACTCTAGATTCTGTTTAATAATTTTTGATTAAAACAATGCAATTTAATTGTCAGAAATTATATATAGCTATATAAAGCCAAATAAGACCTTTTTGTTGTAAAGAGTCATCTCCCTTTCACTTGTATGGAATCAACATTTACTTTTTATGCTACTGCTTATAGCAATGTACAATTTAAAAAGGAGAGAAAAGAGATTAGGAGCAATGAATGTTTTTCCTTTTGCTCAATATCATTGATCACATAATCTGTCTATGCCCATACAATGGGCCTGAGAAAATAGTATAGTTTTATTAATGGTAACATTCCAGAATCAATAACTTTTCTAATGAATACAAAAACCTGAGTGCCTTGCAGTCCAAATTTATGCAATTGGATTTCATGTTGTAATCAAGCACTGGCATTAAGTTCTGTTGTGATAAAATAAGTGGTTAGTAATTTATTCTTCTAGTTCTTCTGGCATTTCAACTTTTTGTTGGCATGTAAAGCAGAAATTTCTTGTGCAGTAAAAAGTAATTTATTGAATTTTTAAAAATTTTATCACCTCTGATGAACAGACTATTAGTCTTACAAACCTTACTATTCAAACATCACTAAACAGAAGGTAGCTCATTCCAACCTTAGCGAATTGAAATTCAATCCAGATCAATAAGGTATTTCATTCAATTTTGTTTAAGAATGGAAATAATCATTACATTTTATAATAAGCATGTGTAATTATAATTTTCATACTGTGTTTTTATTCCATATAATCAAGCATAACTTTTGGCCTTGTTCTTTTAAATTGACAAATGCATATGATGGATGTGCACGTAGAATTAAAGTATTTATTTGGGAAGTAGTGAGAAAAGACTGTGCCTACACATAATAATGGAAATCTGATATATGTCAACCTAGAACTTTTACATGATCGTAGGATTTCAAAACAATTATACTTTCTTGTTTTCTACATACTTAACAAAAATGTATGCATAATGTTGTATCATTTGACTTCCATAGCAACAAGTTCACCTCTATGAAATATTTCCAACAGAGGAAAACATAAAAGCCTATGAATAAGATTAAATAGTTCTTAGCTAAAATGTCCTATGGTGGGCTATCAGAATTGAAGTGGTTAAATATACTGTCACTTAGCTTTTATTGTGTAAAAAACCATTCAACCTCACTGATTTAATATGACAACCCATTTATTTGGCTCATAGTTCTATAAATAGACTTATTTGGGCTGGACTCTGCTGCACAGTTCTGGTCTCAGGTAGATTCATCTGAGCATCTGTGATAACCTTGGTCAGCTTGTGGGTCAGCTTAGACATTCCAGCCTCTTGGATATCTGGTGGTTGATCCACAGTTGGCTGCAAACACCTATTTGTTGGAAGCAAAAACCTATTATCATCCAAAAGGTTGGTCTGGGTTTATTTGCTGAGTGGTCTCAGAACTCTAAGAGCAGCAATAAACAGCATATTTTCTAATGTCTCATTTGTCAAAACAATCAGATACTCAATCCCAGAGTCTGCCTGAGAGGCACTACTGAAATGCATGGATATGGGAAGGTGTAAGCGAATTGGAGACTGGGGCAATCAATCTACCACATGCATTCACTGAAGCACTGGCTTAACTCCCTGTTCTTTTAGCATTCCATCCTGCTTATCAGTAAACACACCACTTTCTCATTCTACAAAGTTGAGCTGCATTTTTGCAGATTTAGAGAGACTTTGCCTAATTCTTGAGAACAACATAAAGTAGGTGTCTTTATGAAAATAAGGTATTTTAGTGACTTTGCTATAATTTAAAACATTAAAAATTTTCCCAGTACATTAATTTTGAATTTTCAGTATCTTTCTTTATAGCTATTTTTTCTAAGTCTAGATTTATGTGACTGTCCAAAATTTTCTAAAATGTCGTTGAATATATTTTCAACACTGGAAAAATGTGTTTAAGTGTCTGCCTTATTTAAAATTGCAATCTCAAACTCCGTACTTACTATCCTCTTTACTTTTTACTATTTTCCTCCCATAGCATTTATCCTTTTAAAAAATTCCCTCTAATTTATCTTATATTGTGTTTTTTGTCTGCTTTACCCACATTGGAATGCATGTTACTTATACATCCCAAAACCTGAAATGTACCATCACATGGTATGTGCTCAATAAATGTTTTTGGAATGAATTGAATTGTTGAACTCTAACAGAACAACATATACAAAACAGATAAACTCAATATTCAACCTTAAACTTAACTCACATTGAATAAAGTCAGGCTTTATGACTCAGAAGTGCATTCAGACAGTTGCCTTCCTCTAGAGGAGTCTGATAACTATTCTCTTCCCCAATAAATATACCAACAAAGAATTATAACAGTGCTAGGGTAAAAGAAATCCAGGACAGACTAGAGACACTTATACACTTACATGTTTATGCACTTATATGCACATATATGCATATACATATGTTATGTATGCAATAAATATACCAACAAAGAATTATAACAGTGCTAGGGTAAAAGAAATCCAGGACAGACTAGAGACATTTATACACTTACATGTTTATGCACTTATATGCACATATATGCATATACATATGTTATGTATGTATATATATCCATATACATATATGTATTTGATGGTTAATTTTATCTGTCAACTTGACTGGACTAAGGGGTGCTCAGACAACTGGTAAAACATTATTTCTGAGTGTGTTTGTGAGGGTGTTTCCAGAAGAGATCAGTATTTGAATCAGTAGACTGAGTAAAGAAGATCTGTCCTCCCCAGCATGGGTGGACATCATCCAATCCAGTCCAATCCATTGAGGACCCAAACAGAACAAAAAGGCAGAGGAGGAGTGAATTTTCTCTCTCTGTTTAAGCGGAGACACATCCATCATCTCCTGCCCTCAGACATCAGTACTACTGGTTGATGGGCTTTTGGACTCAAATTGAATTATGCCACCTGCTTTTGTGGTTCTCCAGCAAATCATGGGACTTCTAGGCTTCTATAATTGTGTGAGCCAATCCCTATAATAAATCATGCTCTCACTCTCTCTCTTTCTCTCTCTTCCCCTACATATATTTACACACACACATATATGTGTATGTGGGTACATGTATATATGTGGATATATATGCATGTGTATGTAAATGTAAGTGTATATCTGTATATGTATAGATGTATAAGTTCTGTTTCTCTGGAGAACCCTCACTAATACAATGCGTATATGTGTGTGTGTGTGTGTGTGTGTGTGTGTGTGTGTGTGTGTGTGTTAGTCCGTTTCTATTGCTTATAACAAAATACTTGGAACTGGATGATTTATAAGAAAATGAAATTTATTGCTTACAGTCTCTGAGGCTGGGGAGTCCAGAGTCCAGGAAACACATCTGTTGAGAGCCTTAGTGGTTGCAGCAGTGACGGCAGGTATCACATTGCAAAAATGGTGGAGCAGAGAGACAGAGAATAACCTCCTCATTCACTCTCTTTTTAAAGCCCTCAGAACCACGCCCCTGACCACCATTATTAACTAATTCACTACTGCACAGTCCTACAATCCATCATCTCTTCAACGCTCCACCTTTCAATACCATAATAGGATCTCCCACCCTCTTAACAGTCACAGTGGGGCCAAGTTTCTAATACATAAAACTTGGGGGACACAATTCAAGCTTCAGCGAATTTGAGGGGGTATAATTCAATCCACTACAGTGTGTGTGTACATGCAGATGTAAATATATACAGATTGTGTGTATATATAATATATACATATATGTTTGTATCTGCAGAAAACATATTTACAAAGAAAATTAATTTCTGTATTTTTGTTTTGTAAATAACCATCTTCCCAATAAGTCCCCATCCATAAAACATTAAAAAAGTAATTTAAAAAATGTAATCTGTTAAAACTGAGATTAGATCCAAAAGTTTAAAGATTCTTGTTACCAATGTTTAATGTTTTGAGATAACAACTCTGTATCAGGCCATATGCATAGTGGTTAAATGTGCAGATTCTAGAACCAAATAGGCTAGGGTATATTCCCTGTTCTTTCACTTACTAGTGTGGTCTGGGGCAAGTCATTTACCTTCTGTGTACCTCAGTTTTCTCATTTTTAAAATGTATTCCACAATTCTATTGCAAAAACAGTACTGGGAGAGAAGTTTATAGCCATAAGTGCTTACCTCAAAAAAGTAGAAAAATTTCAAATAAACAACCTAACATTGCATCTCAAGGAACTAGAAAAGCAAGAACAAACCAATCCCAAAATTAGCAGACAGAAAGAAATAATAAAAATCAGAGCAGAACTTAATGGATAGAGGCCAAAAACAAAACAAAGCAATACAAAAGATCAACAAAACAAAAGTTTGCGTGTTTTGTTTTTTAAATAAACAAAATTAACAAACCATTAGCTAGACTAAAGAAACAGAGAGAAGAACCAAATAAATAAAATCAGAAATGAAAAAGAAGACATTATAACTGATACCACAGAAATACAAAAAGATCTTTACAGACCATTACAAACAACTATATGCCAAAAAATTGGAAAACCTAGAGGAAGTATATAAGTTCTTGAACACATATAACCTACCAAGACTGAACCAAGAAGAAATAGAAAATAACTCTATTTCTATACAGAGTTCAAGTCAAATAATGAGTAACAAAATTAAATCAACAAAGAAAAGCCCAGGACAAAATGGCTTCACTGATGAATTATGCCAAACTTTTAAGGAAGAATTAATACTAATTTTTCTCAAACTATTACGAAAAATCAAAGAGGAGAGAGTTCTTCCAAACTCATTCTATAAAGCCACCATCACTCTGATACCCAAATCAGACAAAGATACAACAAAACAGGAAAACTACAAGCCAGGATTCCTGATGAACATAGACATAAAAATCCTCAACAATATATTAGCAAACCAAATCCAATAGCACATCAAAAAGATTACACACCATTATCAAGTGGGATTTATCCCAGGGACATAAGAACTGTTCAACATGTGCAAATCAATAAATGTGATACATTATATCAACACAATGAAGAACACAAACTATATGATCATCTCAATAGACGAGGAAAAAGCATTTGATAAAATTCAACCTCCCTTCATGATAAAAACTCTCAAAAGACTAGGTATAGAAGGAACGTACCTCAGTACAATAAAGGTCATATATGACAAACCTGCAACTGATATCATACTGAGTGGGGAAAAGTTGAAATCTTTTCCCCTATGAACAGGAACAATACAAGAATGCCCACTCTCACCACTCCTATTCATAACTCTTAGCATAGCACTGGAAGTTCTAGCCAGAGCTGTTAAGCAAGGGAAAGAAATAAAGGGCTTCCAAATTGGAAAAGAGGAAGTCAAACTGTCCCTGTTTGCAGATGGAATGATCTTTTATATAGAAAACCCTAAAGACTCCACCAAAAACTCTCAGATCTGATAAATGAATTCAGTTAAGTTGCAGGATCCAAAATGAACATACAAAAATTAGTAGTGTTTCTATACACCAAAAATGAACTAGCTGAAAAGGAAATCAAGAAAGCAATCCCACTTACAATAGCTACAAAAAATAATTAAAAACCTAGGAATAAATTTAATCAAGGAGGTAAAAGATCTCTATAATAAAAACTACAAAACCCAATCAAGGAAATTAAAGAGGACATACACACAAAAAAGACATCCCATATTTATGGATTGGAAGAAATAACATTGTCAGAATGTCCATTCTACCCAAGCAATCTACAGATTCAATGCAATCCCTATCAAAATACCAAAGACATTCTTCACAGACATAGAAAAAACAATCCTAAAATTCATATGGAACCCCAAAAGATCTCAAATAGCCAAAACAATTGTATTAGTCCATTTCTGTTACTTATAACAAAAATACCAGAAACTGGGTAATTTGTAAAAGATCAATATTTATTGTTTACAGTTTTGGAGGCTGGGAAGTCCAAAGTCAAGGGAATACATCTGTTGAGGGCCTTGTTAGTGGGTGGTGATAGCAACACAAGATGTCACATGGCGGATGCCTAAGCAAAGAGAGAGAGAGAGAAAGTTCCTCACAACTCATATTCATGGATTGGAAGAACTAATATTGTCAAAATGACCATACCACTCAAAGCAATCTACAGATTCAATACAATCCATATCAAAATACCAAAGACATTCTTCACAGACATAGATGCCTGAGCAGAGAGAGAGAGCTCCTCACATGCTCCCTTATTAAAGCCACCAGAACCATACATGTGACCACCGTTAAACCATCAATGGTTTAATCCATTCACTAAGGCATGGTGCTCAAAATCCAATTACTTCTTCAAGGCCTCACTTTTCAATTACCATAATAGGACTTCCCATCCTCTTAACACTGTCAGAGTGGGATCAAGCTTCAGTGAGTTTGGGGACATCCAATCCAGAGCAACAATCCTGAACAAGAAGAACAAAGCTCGAGGCATCACACCTCCTGACTTTAAAATATACTACAAAGTAATAGTAACCCAAACAGGATGGTACTGATTTAACAGACACATTGACCAATAAAACAGAATAGAGAACCCACAAAAAAGCCACATATTTGCAGCCAACTGATTTTTTTTTCCTCTTTGTCTTTTTTACTGACCGGTATGGGATCGGAACCCTCGGTGTTGCGCCCACGCCGCACTCAGCCAGTGAGCGGGAACCAGTCACCACATGGGATCCGAACCCTCAGCGGGAGTGCCGCCGCACTCCCAAGCGGCACACTCTCCAGTGCGCCACCGGGCCGGCCCACAGCCAACTGATTTTTTTTTCCTCTTTGTCTTTTTTACTGACCGGTATGGGATCGGAACCCTCGGTGTTGCGCCCACGCCGCACTCAGCCAGTGAGCGGGAACCAGTCACCACATGGGATCCGAACCCTCAGCGGGAGTGCCGCCGCACTCCCAAGCGGCACACTCTCCAGTGCGCCACCGGGCCGGCCCACAGCCAACTGATTTTTGACAAAGGTGCCAAGAACATACATCGGGGAAATGTCAGCCTCTTCAATAATTGGTGCTTGTAAAACTGGATATCTATATGAAGAAGAATAAAGCTATACCCCTTTCCCTCACTATAGACAAAAATCAACTCAAAATGTAATAAAAACTTAAATATAAGACTTAAAACTATAGAGCTACTAGAAGAAAATCTAAGGGGTAAAACTCCAAGACATTGGTCTGGGCAAAAATTTTATGGAGAAGACTTCTAAAGCACAGGCAACGAATACAAATATAGATAAGTGGGACTACATCAAATTAAAGAGCTTCTGCACAGCAAAGGAAACAATTGACAGAGTGAAGAGGCAACCAGCATAATGAGAAAATATATTTGCAAACTATTTCTTTGACAAAATATTAATATTCAGAATATACCAGGAACTCAAACAACTCAATAGCATAAATGCAAATAATCCAATTTTAAAAATAGGCAAATGACTTGAATAGACATTTCTCCAAAAAAGACATACCAATGGCCAACAGGTATATGAAAAAATGCTTAACATTATTATTCATCAGGGAAATGCAAATCAAAACCATAAGATATCACCTAACCCCAGTTAAATGGCCATTATCAAGAAAGCAAAAAATAACAAATGCTAGTGAAGATGCAGAAAAATGGGAATTCGTATACACTATTGATAGGAAGGTAAATTAGTATAGCCATTATGGAAAACAGTATGGAGGTTCCTCAAAAAACTGAAAATAGAACTCCAATATGATCCAGCAATTCCACTACTGGGTATTTAACCAAAGGAAAGGAAGTCAGCATACTGAAGTGATATCTGCACCTGCATGTGTATTGCAGCACTATTCACAATAGCCAAGATATGAAGTCAACCTAACTGTTAATCAACAGATGAAAAGATAAAGAAAATGTGGCATATTTACACAACACAATACTACTCAACCATGAAAAATAATGAAATCCTGTTATTCGCAGCATCACAAATAAGCCTGACATTATGTTAAGTGACATAAGTCAGGCACAGACAAATATCACATGCTCTCACTTACATATAGAGCTTAAAAAGTTGAGCTCACAAAAGTAGGAAGTAGAATTGTGGTTACTGGAGGCTGGGAAGGGTAGAAGGAGGGAAGGTATAGGAGAGGCTTATTATTGAATACAATACAACTTACAGCTAGATAGAAAAGTTGTAGTGTAGTCATGCTAGGTGTCTATAATTAACAATAATTTATTGTATATTTTCAAATGGGTAGAGAAGTTAAATGTTCTCAACACAAAGAAATGATAAATATTTGCAGTGATGAATATGGTAATTACCCTGTTTTGAACATCATACATTGTATATATGCATCAAAATAAAATGTATTCCCCCAATTCATAGTACTGTTGTGAAGAATAAATGAGTAATTGCATATAATGCACTTAAGCAGTAACCACATCCTAAGTTAAATGATGAAGGGTTAGAAGACAACAAACACATTCTTTGGCCACACAGTCCCTACCTGTTAACTAGGTGGACTAAATCACATGGTGCTGAAACCTTAAAGGGCAAATTCTGAAGTGTCACATCTACTGATCCTCCTCTACCCTCCACATTCCCTCAACTTACTGGACCCTCATCTCTCTCTCCTTTATGTGGCTGGAGTCCAGGGAAGGGACATGAGGACAATTACCTGACTGACCACCTCTCCCGCTTCCATCTCATCTCTTCCGGCTTTCATCTCATCATTTCCATCCTCCACAATGAGTGAGGACTTGGACTTTTTCCATTCTTCTCCATTATATTTTTCTTATGCGCAAGAAAATATATCTAAGGCTTAACTATCATGTTAGAAGAAAGCTTTTCTACACTAAGTAGTAAACTCCATCATTTCCATGATTTTGATCATTCACAATTGTGTCCATCTAAAGGAAAACTGAATAAAACGTAGGGAATTCTTTCTCTCTCATAAAGCCTGGTTTTAAATCTGTTATTTTGCTCTAAAATCTTATTTCAAAAATGAAAAGTTAAAATTCACCTAACTTTTAAATTTTGCATGTCTTCTGTAATAAATGATTATTTCTTCTCAGGCTAGCAGATCTCTTGGTAGCAATTAGGGGGAAAATCATATACTTGAAAAGACAAAAGACAGTGATGGTTCATTGATTTTTTCAAAGTATTGGCCATATATTTTATAGTTACTGTTTTAATATTGCATAGATATTTTATTTATATTTGATTATTTTCTTAAACTAAAATAATTGTGTTTCAAAGAATCAAAAACATCTGACTAGAAAGTTAAAATGATAATAAAATTCTACGCTGTGTTTGAGGACAATAAATAACTTTATTAGAACCTTGCCGTACATTATTGAATAAATAGTATACTGGAATACCATCTATGAGGATTTTAATGATCCCTGTTATTAGATGGTCTTGCCTATAAAACAATTTTAAGGCATGTGTAGGGTATTGAATAGTGACTCCAGAAAAAAGAAAAAAAATACCCATGTCCACATCTCTGGAAAATGTGAATATTACCTTATTTGGAAAGGGGGTCTTTACAGATGTATTTAAATTAAGGATCTTGAGATGAGATCATCCTGGATTACTCCTGGTGGGCCCCAAATCCATTAATGACAAGTGGCCTTTATAAGAGACGGAAGAAGAGAAGACACACAGTAGAGAACGGCATGTGAAGGTGGAGTCAGACGAGTGATGCAGTCAATGCCAAGGAACTCCAAGAATCTGCGAGAGTCAAGGAACAGAATGTTCTAGAAGGATGGCAGCCCTTCTAAGACCTGGAATTAGAACTTCTGGCCTCCAAAACAGTGAGAGAAAAAATTTGTAGTAATTTGATACAGCAGCCACAGGAGAAAAATATACAGCATGAAACAGATTACTTAATAATGAGACAACATTACAACTCTTTATTTAGATTAGCTCGTATTTATTTGGTAGAAAGATTCAGTCCTGTGTTCAAATCCAAGTTCTGGTATTCACTAGGGCCCTCAGCAAGTTCCTTCAACTTTTGAGCATAAATTTTCTATATGAACAAAAGAATAATAATAATGTCTATGCTATTTGATTGTCATAAATCTCATATTAGATAATAAATGTAAAGCACATAGTCCAAAACCTGGCACTTAATAAGAATGTAGTAAATGATCATTGTTACTGTTGTTATACCATTTCTATTAGCAGTAAATGCTTGGCATTGTTGTCCCCTTACCTATAAAGCAGGGATAGTAATCAATTTGCAGGATTTGGCTGAGGAAGAAATTATCTGAGAAGCTAATTAAGCACTAGTTCTATTTTTTCATTTTACATTAATTGTTGTCCCCTTACCTATAAAGCAGGGATAGTAATCAATTTGCAGGATTTGGATGAGGAAGAAATTATCTGAGAAGCTAATTAAGCACTAGTTCTATTTTTTCATTTTACATTAAGTATTATATTCCTTGTGGACATTCATTTTCCTTTCTCAACTTTAAGAAAATGTTTCTCTTGGTCCTACTGAGTTATTAGTGAAGTGTTTATTGTATCTGCTGTAGTAAAATTATTTTTGTAACTGCATTCACTATCTTCTGCATATAAATTTTATGTTCTGCCAAACTGTACTTGCATATACAAACTTTTTTTTTTTTTTTTGTCTTTTTCGTGACCAGTAAGGGGATCGCAACCCTTGGTGTGGTGTCGCCCGCACCGCACTCAGCCAGTGAGCGCACCGGTCAGTCCTATATAGGATCCGAACCCCTGGTGGGAGCCTCACTCCGCTCCCAGCGCTGCACTCTCCCGAGTGCACCACGGGGCTGGCGCTACCAACTTTAAGTAATACAATATGATGCATTTGGTACCCATCAAATATCTATTTGGCTACAAAGTTATCATCAATATGGCCCAGTTTTAGTAGGTTTTTAAGCCATCTCCACAATCTCTAGCTTACCATATTCTATTTAGTAAATAATAAAATTGAAACAGAATTTGACCTTGGTACCTAATACCCATATATTACCATTGTCTGAGGCCAGTTTATCATTAGATCATCTGTATGATTTTTATTAGGACTCTCTAAGATTCTTTGACTCTCTGATTTTGGCCTTGGTGTATTTTTAAAAATTATTCCATATGTCAAGGACTGTACTAGGCACTAGAATGAAACAGCAGGCAAGACAGACAAGGTAAGCCCTCGGGGGTGTAGTCTATTGGTAAATGTGGACGATCACAAGGCAATGTTACAGGTGTTATGACAACAGAATACCCAGTGCTGTGAGATACTGTGGACACACACCTAAGAATTTCTTAGCTTAAATTATGGGTTTATGGAAGACTTTTCCAGAGCCTATTACCCAAAATGAAGATCAAAATGAGCACAGAATGACAGAGTAAAAACACCAGTGAATAAACTCTGTTTACCAATAATAAGAAAGCATTTTCTTGAGAAAAATTAAAATTGTCCATTTTTGCATTCCTGCTAATTATTTCAATTTAACTATTACATCTGCTTTCTAAGTTGAGGTTAACTAGGAACCAGACAGTCTTTTTTTAAGTCCAATTTATCATTTTGTATTTAATTTTAAAATTTTTATTTATACATATTTATTTATGGTGTACAGTGTTATCAATATTTGTGTACAGTATGTGATGACCAAATCAATATTATTAGCATATTCATCCTTACAAATCATAATTATTTTTTGCATTCCTTATACAATTACTGCCTTTCCCCCTTACCACTTTCCTACCTGTAGTAACTTTAGGTCTGTTCTCTCTTTTTGAAAGCTGAACATTTTATTATGGTCTTTACTTATTTCTTTGTTTCTTAGCTCCCACTTATGAGTGAGAACATGCAGTGTTTCTCTTTCTGTGCCTTCCTTATTTCACTCAAAATAATTTTCTCCAAGCTCATCCATGTGGTTGCAAATAGCAGAATTTTGTTCTTTTTTTTATGGCTGAGTAATATTCTATTGTGTATATATACTACATTTTCCTTATCCAGTCATCCATTGATGGACATTTAGGTTGGTTCCATATCTTAGCTATAGTGAACACAGCTATGATGAACATGGGAGTGCAGGTATCCCTTCAACATGATGACTTCCATTCCTTTGGGCATATACCCAGAAGTGGGACTGTTGGATTGCCTATCTGTAGTTGCATGAGAAACCTCCATACTGTTTTCCATAATGGCTGTAGTAATTTACAGTCCCACTAACAATATAGAAGAGTTCCCTTTTCTCCACATCCTCTACAGCATTTGTTTTCTCTGTCTTTTTGATAACAGCCATCTAGTTCAAGTGAGATATCTCAATGTGGTTTTGATTTGCATTTCCCTGATGATTAGTGATGTTGAGCATTTTTTCATATGTTGGGAAAATTGAATAATTTAATCAGGCTCCCCTTGCCTCAGGGCCGGTTGGGGGTGGTTCAGTAAACATTGTGTGTGGGGGGGTGGAGTTAGCACACCTGCCCGGTGCCACCACTTTGGCTGGTGTTTACTGCATGGGGTAACCACCATCAGCACAGCCATGCTTTTCCAAACCTATGGCTTCCAAGGACCTTTTGGCCAGTTACCTAGCTCATAAACTTGCATGTAAGGGGTCTGATGACCCAGCCTGGAGTGTGAGGGGTCTGGTGACCCAGCCTGGCATGTGAAGGGTTTGTGACCCAGTCTGTGAACGGGCTTGAGGGGTCTGGGAACTTCAGACCCAGCCCTAGCTCAACCATTGGCCCAGTCGGTGCATGTTTACTGGCAGGTAAAAGAGCCAGACAACTGGTGTGGTTGCCTAGCTTTACAATTGGTGTCACGAACAGGATTAAGAGCTAGACAGTTGGTGCTATGAGGATTCCAGGCTTTAGCCTAGCCAGACATCATATACCTGCTGTCCATCTGTATGTCTTCCTTTGAAAAACGTCTACTTAGCTCCTTTGCCTATTTTTAAATTGGATTTTGTTTGTTTTTTTACTGTGAAGTTTTTTGAGTTCCTTGTATATTCTGGATATTAATCCCTTGTCAGATATGTGGTTAGCAAATACTTTCTCCCATTCAGTAGGTTGTCATTTCAGTATGTTGATTGTTTCATTTGCTATGCAGAAGCTTTTTAGTTTGATATAATCCCATTTGTTTATTTTTTCTTTTGTTGCTTGTGCTTTCGGGGTCTTACTTATTGCTTGCTTTTTCTTGAGTTTTATTTTTTTTGGTGGCTAGCCAGTATGTCCCTTGACCTTGATGTTATAATACCATGCTCCAATCAACTGAGCTAACCAGACAGCCCCTAATATTGCTCTGAAGAATTTTTTCTTTTTTTAACCTATCTTATCCTAACTGAACAGAAAGTATTGATTCATCATCTTGAAATACTCAAGCTGAAAATTCATTATTGTAACTATTTTAACCAAATGTTTGCAAGTTGTATATTGCTTGAATTATGAAATGATATTTGCTTTATCAAAGATTTATTTTAACAAAAACATTATATTATTATATCATTAACTTCAAAGTTGACACAGACTTTTAGTTTCTTTGCTTGAAGACAATTGAATGCAATAGCAAGCTATGTTAAAAGACAACATTGGAAATATTGAATTAACTGTTAAAATGGCAAGCTTTCTGAAGCTTTTACTGTATTATGAAGACTAACAAAATAAGAAACAAGCAAATGCATGGTGGTTGTAATAACAGTACAAACTACGTGTAGGATTGTGCACAGTTTCCTGTTCAAAACAAACTCCTTATTTGTTCCCAATTTTGGATAGAAACTATAAAGTAAATCTCAAGTTTAAGCTAATTTCATTTTCCCAGTAATACATGGAAAATAATTGCTTTAGTGAACATTGTCTCTGATCAGTTTAATTAGATGTCAGAATCAATGAACCGTGGGAGAATGAGGGGAATTGCACCTGTGCAAGTCTGACCTTTTCTCCACGACAAAAATACACTGAATTTGTGGTGATCATTGTTTTAGCTTTCCATAGTGTAAGAGTATCATCCTAAGGCACATCCTCTCTATTTAAAATCTACAGTTCTACAGTGCCTACAGAATGTAAATGACATCTGAAACTTTTACAGATTTGCCTTTGAATTATTGGGTGTATAATCCAAGTGCATTTGGAACTTTCCCTTATAAGAACCCCACAGGGTTAAGTGCTACCTAGAGTGTTGCCAGCATCATTAAACTGGAATTGTAGAGAGAAGTTAGAGCCTAGAAATATAACAGATGGACTTGAGCCCCGACCTATCTGATATAAGCATGCAATTCCAGATAGCACTGGGGTCAGTAAGTCAGACTGATTAATAGATGTGAGCAGCTTAGAATAAGTGTCAGTTCAAAGACAGTAAATCTTACAGCATAGCTAAGATGTAGTCAGCTCTTTTGAAAAAGACAGGGAGGCAAATATGTGGCAAGATGACAACAACTGCGTAAAACAGAACTTCCCAGACAAGTCTGTATACACTAGGTACAAGCACAGAAAATACCCAAGACTACTAACAAAAATCAGCAAAAAATCTCAAATCAGAACATGGGACACATTGACTTTTTATTTTACAAAAAGACAATTTATTTATTTGAAGTAAATGTGTTTTCAAATTTTGAATATATTTTATAAAAACGTGAATTCAACAAAGACAAATATACCAATTTAGCAAAAAAAAATATCAGTTAAGCTGATTCCAAAGAACAAACCTTTTGCAGAGAAGCTAACAACCAAAAGGAATATTTTCTTAAAATTATTTCTAATTTTAAAATGTCAAAGCCCATAGACAGATAATGTCCTACAAGGAAATGAGCTATAACTCCTTTAATCCTGAAGGAGTAAAAGTTTTCCAAAGATGAGAATCTTTTCTGAAAAATTACTTATATTTATTGTTTAATTCACACACACACACACACACACACACACACACCCTGCTGGTTTCTTTTATGTTGATCTTTGGCTCTGATGAACATGATGATCTGTCTGAGAAAAGGTTATCTTCAATCCTATTACATTTTGACCAGAGATTTATAGATTTCACTTGGCATCCTAATTATTAAAATCAGAAGATGCAAACTTTAGTGGAATATGATCTAGTTGATAACCCATAACCCAGTATTCAGCACTAGTCCAAACACTTCAAGACTGTCTATCAGGGCTGATGTTCTGTCAATATTAGAAAACAGGAAACTAGGAAGTCCTGATTTCTGCCCAAAATCAGAAGATGCAAACTTTAGTGGAATATGATCTAGTTGATAACCCATAACCCAGTATTCAGCACTAGTCCAAACACTTCAAGACTGTATATCAGGGCTGATGTTCTGTCAATATTAGAAAACAGGAAACTAGGAAGTCCTGATTTCTGCCAAGCCACTAGCCCCACCCCTCTCTTCCTAGACATAATGATGTATGGTGTGGTTGTTGTGAGGTACAGACGGGAGATTTGTGGGGTCTCCTGTCACATATGGAGAGTAAAAAAGAAGAATCAAAGAATTAATCATTTTAAAAAATCTAAATTGTTTATTTGTTAAGAGCCAGAACAGTTGAAAAATATTTAAGCAGAGCTCATGCAGCCCTGAAAAGTCTTTTCTTTATGTCCTAAGGAAGTTTTATCAGTGTACATGTATGAAAGCAGTACTAAATCAGAATATACAATCCTAGAATATCCTGGCAAACTTTAAAGTCTACATATATGATAAAAACGATCACTATTTATGGAGTGCTTATTATCTGCCAAGAACTTTAAGTACATTATCTCATTTAATTCTTTCAGCACCCATTGCAGATCGGGTCCCTGTCCCACAGATGAGGAAGTAAAGAGATTCTTACTTTCCCAAGATTATAGAGCTGGTGAGAGGTGGAGCCCGTGTTTAAGCCCAGAGCAATCTGATTTCAAAGAATATTCCTACAACAACATAGCATCTCCTAAGATGTTCTCTAGAAGATGGGAAGGAGATGGGGGAGGGAAGACAGGGAGAGGTTGGTTAACAGATATAAAATTACAGCTAGATAGGAAAAATAAGTTCTAGTGGTGTACAGTAGTGCTGGGCATCTATATTTAACAATAATTTATTGTGTACTTTCATACAGCTAGAAGAGAGGAGCTCAGACACTCTCATCACAAAGAAAGGTTAAATTTTTTGATGATGAATATGCTAACTATCCTCATTTGATCATCACACATTGCACATATATATTGAAATATAACTCTGTACCCCATAAATATGTACAATCAATACATGCTAGCTAAAAAAATAAATTTTTTAAATGCAAAAAAGAAAAGATGTTCTCTAGGAAGGGATGCTTATAGTGGGGGAACCACACTCTATGATTAGAAACATTTCCAACCTAAAGCACGTAGAACACATTCAAAAATCAGGCCAGAGAAAAGTCATTCTGTACTTACTATTACTTCTTTATTTACCTTTCATTTTATTATTGTTGTTGTTTCTGTACTACCATACTCTTCCACCTTTAAAATAATTAGGCAACACAGGGGCGGTAAGACAAAGAAGAGAAAAAACCTTTTCTGCTGGCCTCCTTGAAGTTCAGATCCACGGGCTGCAGGGAGTGTTTTAACACAGCAGAGGTAAGAATGCTCAGACTCAAAGATGTCAAAGAGCCCTCCAGGATGGACTGATCATTGCGACAAGTGGATTACAGGGTATTTAGTGAGCAAGGAGTTGAGGTTTTATGACCAAAATAATTTACATTTTAATTACTCACACTGGACACAATGAGTACAAATGGAAGGAAAAGGGAAACATGGTGTGAGGTTAATAACCTGAACTGGCGATGTCCCCCAAAAGGTTGAACAGATAGAATGAAGATACAGGAGGGAGGGCAGAATTGGTTGCTAACACCCCAGGAACTCTGGGTTTTAGAATTGGATTTCATTAATTGAAAGCAATAAAATGAGGTATTAAAACAAATGCTTTAGGAAGAAAGAAGGAACTGGTAATGGATAAATCTCAAAATCCTAGTGATGCCAAGATATTGAGTTTATTAGGTTAGGAGAAAAGTGTTCATGAACAAGATAACTGATCTCTATGGTTTTGAAACGTCTTTCTTTGAAGGTGTTTGTTCAACAATGTAACATCTGCAAAATCTCGTATCTATCAGTGTAAATATAAGTGTGAGTTCTGTATTAATATAGGGAGGAAAAAAAACATAAGTTAAATCTTACAACCTTATAGTTTAATGTGAACATTTAGTTTCTCTACTAAAATAAATGACCGACATCAGCACCCTCAAGATAACTGATCTCTATGGTTTTGAAACGTCTTTCTTTGAAGGTGTTTGTTCAACAATGTAACATCTGCAAAATCTTGTATCTATCAGTGTAAATATAAGTGTGAGTTCTGTATTAATATAGGGAGGAAAAAAAAACATAAGTTAAATCTTACAAACTTATAGTTTAATGTGAACATTTAGTTTCTCTACTAAAATAAATGACCGACATCAGCACCCTGAAACTTGACAACTTTTCATATTCCATTTTGGTGAACTCCTAACAGAAAGTTACAAGTAACAAAATATTAAAGAGATTCTAGGAAGAGAATAGAAGAAAAGGGAAAATCTTACATGAAGATCCCTTTAAACTCTATCCCTGATCAAAATTTTGGCTAAATGTGATAGTTTGAGCACCTATGTTATCTCCTCTCCCTTAAGAAAATCAACTAAGAGAAGAGCAAAGTGATTTAAAAATGTTAAGCCCACAAGGACAAAAAGAATAAGAAAAATAACATTAGAAGCTGAAGATTTCTTTGGCATTTAACAGACTAGTAGTAATTGATTTAGTAGAATAAAGAAAACCACAATATAAACTCCAGAAGAGAAGAAATATGATTCACTCAGAGGATCTTGGAAAGTTTTACAACTTGAAGTCACTTGGTAGATCAGAAGATATGAAGCCAAAAATGGGAGAATTGGTTGAAAGTCAGTATGCAGAGAGGTCATACTTTTAGGTCCCCAGGCAAGAGTTCTGTGGCTCCATCTCCAAAGAAATTGAACAGGAGTGGCCCCATCAGACCACTAAAGACCATGGTGGATTGGGTGAGGTATGAAGCTAAAACTGAGAAATTAACTGATAATGTGCATTCTAAATAGTGGAACCCAAGCCCCTTCCTGCCTACTCCCGGGACACAGCAGTCAGACATGGCCTCCAGAGAGGAGATTCTTCCCGAGACACTGGAGTTAGATGTTTACACTACTGAGCGGCCTGCTTGCCAAACATCCCACTCACATACTGAACTTCCAACCATTTTCCAGTGCATCCCACTTACTTATGAATGGAGAACCAAGGGCCAGCAGGAATTTGAGACACATTTTTAATATGAGTGGAACGAAATAGATTAAAGAAACCCAGTAGGAAGAGAGGTACTTCAGAAACAGAAGTTATGGTTTTAAAACCTGTTTCTAATATCCGTGAAGATACAGAAGACCTACAACAAGAAGTAGATACTAAGGAGAGGAATCACCTTTAGTAATGCATATACAGGTGGTAAAATTATAAACAAAATTAAAAAATGATTATGCTGAAGGCAGAAAAGTGTTAGCCTACTGGGGGAATTTAGGGTCGGGGAGAGAGTGTCATGATTGGGAAGGGACACCTGGGGGATGGCTGAGGACCTGGTAATATTTAATTTCCTCACCTGAGTGGTTGTTACATAGTGTTGGCTTTTTCATTACTTGTTAAACAATGCATTTAAATTTTGCACACCTTTTTGTTAAAAATATAGTAAGGGTATTATAAATGAAAATAAGAGAAGTGAAAAAATGTAGAATGAAAGAACTGAAAGGACTAGAGAGAAAATGATAAGCATGGAATCTGGGGTGGGGGTGGGGAGAGGGGATTCAGCCTACATAAATCTCTTCTGAAAGAATAACAAGCAATCTGTGAGGAGAACACATTTTAAAGGTACAGTAAATGAAAATGGCCTTGGAATAAAAGAAGGTCTGTGTAAAATACTAAAGGTGGACACCATGTCCCATGAAAAATTAACTGAGAATGATCAGTGCTGACATATCCTAGTAAAATTGGTAAACCTTAAAGTTACGGACAGCATCCTCTGGGTACCCAGGCAAAAAAATAAAGTTTCTCGTGGCATGGGGTAGAGGAATGTGGGGGAGGGAAGTGGGATTGGAGAAATCAAGGGGGCTTCAGTTTCTCCAAACCAGTTGGACATAGAATTCCTCCTGGGAAGGGCCTCAGGGTCCCTTTCCTTTGTGTGGTAATCTTGAGGTGTCCTCCCACTCTGATGCTGGGCTCAGTCACATGACTTGCTCTGGCCCATGCAATGCTAGCAAACGTGACATAAGCAGAGGTGGAACCGTGTTTGTTCAGTGCACTTGTCCTCTCTTGATGCACTTGGAACTCTGAGTGGTCACATGAGTAAGGCCCGCCCTGTCTCCTGGATGATGAGACTCATGGCCCAGTCATGATCATGCATGAGTCAACAGGGAGCCAGCCACCAGACCTGTGGGTAGGCTATACAGAACCAGCCCAGTTCTCTGTCGTCCTGTTAACTGATCACAGACACATGGGCAAGCCCTGGTGAGATTAGCCAGACCCAGCCCAGACCATCAGAACTATTCAGCAGAACCTTGAGTTAATAAATTGTTGTTGCTTTAAGTGACTATGTTTTGGGATCATTTCTTAAACAGCAAAAACTAACAGACACACTTGGAAATTATAGATTTAGAATAGATGTGGAACTTGTTTCTCATCAACTATGTTCCATTGCCCCGGAATAGGGTGGCTGTGAATTGATATGCAGCTTATGCCTTTATGCCTACAACAATATGAAAAATTGGTGGGAAATTAAGGCAATGGCTTTTCAGTATCGAGGTGGCCCACAAGCACCTTGACCCTTACTGTGGCAGCCATTCATACCCTGGATAGGTGAGAAGGCGAAAGGAGCTGCTGGGCATCCCAATGAGATAAATCCTCTGTGACTTTGTAAATACAGTATCAGATTATAGCCTATCTGTGTCTTGTGAATCTGAGGGCAGGCTTAAATTTGTAATGACACGGGCAGGGTGTAGCAGTATTCAACACTGAGAGAGGTGAGACCCATGAAATTCTTGCAGCAAGAAAGCACAACTCAGGAATTTTATACTAAGTATAAAGGCAATACAAACTGATGGCGAATATTCAAGTATAAGGGAACATTATTTCCATAGGAACTACTTGAAAAATCTACTACAGGACAAACATCGGTGAACCAAATATTGATAGGGCAGAAAAAGTTGCAGCCATGGGCCTGGCAATGAGCATTGAAACTGTTTAGGAAAAGTCAAATCCAAGAAATGTGAGCAGGAACGGAATGTAAGCACTCTCAATGTTAAAATATAGCTGTGATATGACTCATAAGGTGGGTGAGTGATTCGTGTGGGATCACTGACTTTTTTACCTTTAATAATTGGGCAGAAAAAGTAGCATAGAGGTAAGGAAAAGGAGCAGAAAAGGAAAAATAAGTGTGTGATTTCCAATGAAGATACACCAGTTATGAATTCTAGAGATTAAATAACAGTATCAATATTCTTAAAACAAAAAGTATGCGGTGTTTAAGGAAAGACACAGAGGCACATTAGCATTAGGAGAAATTAAATTTTATCAATCTGTGACTGCTGAAGAAAGCAAAACATGAGTAATTATATAAAAAACTAAATTACATATTTAGTTTTCTTTAATTGATAAATACCAAACTTGGCACCGTAAAAACACGGAATGCCCTTTTTATTTCAAGAATCCACAGATCATCAAAATAAGACCTTATTTCAGACCACTAAAGTTTCAATGATTTTCAAAAAGTAAAAAACAAACAAAAAACCCCAATATTCTCTAATTCAAATGCAGTGAGATTAAAAAATAAATAAATAAAACTTCGAGAACCCTATAAAATGTATCTTTTAAAAGTATTATTACATCGCTAAGTAGGCCAAAGAGAAAACAGTTTCAGAATACCTTAAAAAGAACTATAACATAAACAACAACGTATTTAAAAAATCTATATGATATAGGTAAATCTGCACTCAGAAAAAATTCTGTAGCTTTAAATAATTATATTAACAAAACAAGAAAAAACCTGTTTAAAATATCAAAGAATGAAGAAAATAAAGAAAATAGAAGAAAAATTAAAGCAGAAATTAATGACTAAAATAAAATGGTAGTATTAATGTTTTTAATTCAAAGACTGTTTCTTTGGGGGAAAATTTAATAAATAAACCATTTAACTACCTCATTCCAGAAATCAAGAAAAATAGAGAAAATAGATAAGTACACAGAACAAGAAATAAGTGAAAGATAATCACAGATGGAGACTTCTGTAATGAGCCATTAGACTGCTTAATTTCATGAAAGGAGCCAGAGAGGCTTTAGCCTGATCTCCAGGCCATGGGAGGCTCAACCTGACAGGGGGTCACTTCTGCTGGACCAGATCGTCCAGAGAAATCTGTGAGTTCAAGTTTTCATCCAAATGTTCACATACCACATCTGAAAACCCTTTTTTTCCAATGAGAACTCTCACTTTGTGTAGAAGCACTGCTAGTGCTGTGAATTTTGCCTGTAAAGAGTTGAGTGATGTCCCCAAAAAAGATGTGTCCATGTCCTCCTCCCCAAAACTTTGAAAATGACCTTATTTGGAAAAATGGTCTTTGCAGAAGTAATTAAGGATCTCGAAATAAGGTCATCTTGTCCAGGTGGACCCTAAATCCAATAACAAGTGTCCTTATAGAGACCCACAGAAGAGAAGATAGAAGAGAAGGCATGTGAACACCGAGACAGAGACCGAAGTGACACAGCCGCAGGCCAGGAAACGCCACCACTGCCAGAAACTGTGAGAGACAAGAAGTGAAATCTCTTCTAGAACCTCTGGAGGGGGAATGGTCTGGCCCAGCTGACAATTTGGTTTTGAATTCTGGTTTCTACTACTATGAGAAAATAAGTTTCTGTTATTTTAGGGCACCTGGTTTGTGACACTTTGTTATAGCAGCCCTAGAACACTAATACACAGCCTCTTTTGCAACTCGACCAACTCTTAAAATTAGATCTGTGTCTGATAGTCATCATATTCTGCCTTCTTGGTGCAGCCCATAAGAGTCTTACTGGCTGTTGAAAAGAGCTAAAGGACTCCACGTTGCTTTTAATTACAATTTCCACCTAGGTCATTCAAGTGCCAAACAGTTGCATTAACCAGTTCAAATCCTTCTTCCCGTATCCCTTCCCATCCACCACAGGTGAGAGTCTTAGGAATCATGACACCCCAATTTGCTAGGAGCTGTCACAAGTCAAGTGACTTCCAGCAATGGGAACTTTGTTGCCATCTAGCTGGCTAGTCATCCAATTCCAGAATCCCATTTGGAGGATCTGCTTCCTAAGTTTCCTAGGTTTTTCCTGGAAGTAGAGTGAGCCTAAGACAGGAATGTAAGTGCAAGCTGCTTGTTTACAAGGTGATCCCAAGATGTACCAGGAGAATGTGGACATGAGACAAGAGAAGCAAATTCAGGGGATGGTGAAAAGCAGGCTACTTCTGAGGGAAACTGGGGCCAATCCTGCTGGGGACCTCTGAGAAACTGTTTAGAATCTTCCTCGAAAGTGCCCAACAGTGGGGTGAGGGACTAGGGTACTGATCTACCAATTTCTGTTCATCATTCATTGAGAGCTGCTCCATGGCTTGTCAGCAGCCTGGCACCTCCAGCCTGCCCTGTGGTCTGCCGACTGTTCCCCTGCAGGGGGAAACCCTCAGGCAGAGACTCAAGTATGGCAGTAAGATGACACTGGGGTACTTGGGAACACCAAGGGCTGAGGGGTGCCAACAGGGGCTGCCACAGTCCCCTGTGCTCTTTTAAGATTCCAAGGAAGAGAAGCCAAGGATTTCCAAGTGACTACACCCAGTTTCTCATTAAAGACAATTCCCCATGTTGAGCTTCACCTGGGCAGAATGAGAGAGTACTGAAATTTTTAGTCTCTCTAAATCAAGGCATGTACTGATGGCAAAACAAAGCCCTTCTTGGCTTCCCTCTCAAGCCCTCACTCAATTGTGAGGGTACACGGCAAGAAGAGATGTGAAAAGATAAAAGGAAAGAAAAAAGGCCTCTCTCCTTCTCAAATCCCAGAGAGCTGAGTATGTGGCATTCCTTCTGAAGTGGACTGAGTAGTGGCCCCCAGATAGGTCCTTGTCTTTTTCCAGGAAACCTGTGATTGAAACCATATTTGGAAAAAAGCCTATTAGAGATATAGTTAAGGATCTTGAAATGAGATCATTTTGGATTATCTGAGTGGGCCCTAAATCCAAGGATAAGTGTCCTTAGAAGACACACAGGAGAGGCAGAGACGGCTATGGAATGACAAAGAAGAGATTAGAGTGATGTGGTCACTGTTTTGAAATATAGGTTTATTTTTGTTCAGGTATGATGAGGCCAACAGGTCAGGAGATTGCCATTGAAAAGATAGCTTATTGCCCACAGTTCCCAAGAGGAATGGGCACACCATGCCAAGTTTAGTTGCAGGCAAGAAGGATGGGAGGGACTTTGGAGGAGGCTTTATTGTCATTTCCATGGAAAGGAATGGCCAAGGCAGGATCAGCAGGCTAAGCAGGTTTAGGATTGGCTACTGTGAATAATTTCAATAGATTACTGGGTATAGGGGCTGTTCCTAGTTGTCTGATACCTGGTCCTGGTGTGATCAGGGCATGGAAATGGTGGCTCTGAGTGTAAGAGCCGGATAAAGGAAGTAGTTGTTGTTTGGGCTCTGACTTGGTCAGTTTGCATGTGAAAGGCACATTCTAAGGGAGTCATCTGGATCTCTAGGATTCAGCTAGTCTTGGAAAAGACAGTTGCTCCCTAGTCATCAAGGCCCCAGATGCCAAAGCATCAAATATGGGAACTAGAAAATGTGGTTTGTATACTTGCAAGCCAAGGAAACTGGAAGAGGCAAGAAAGTACTCTCCCCTGGAATCTACAGAGGGAGTGTGGCCCTGCCAACACCTTGACCTCAGACCTCTGGCATCCAGAACTGTGAGAGAATAAATTTCTATTGTTTCAGCCACCTTTTTGTGGTAACAACAATGAACACACATTTATTTCCCTGGACTACGTCCTAGTTCTGCAAGGCCAAAACCCTACTGACATTTTGGGCTAGACAATTTTTGGTTGTGGGGGGCTGTCCTGTGCATTGTAGGATACTTAGCAGCATCCCTGGTCCCTATCCACTAGATGCCAGTTAGCACCCTTACCGAAAAGTTGTGACAACCAAAAGTGTATCTAGAGATTGTGAATGTCTCCAGGGGTGGGAGTGAGGCATGAGCAAAATCAGCCCTGGTTGAGAATCACTTAGGCTAGTGGTAAGTAAATTTTGGGGCAAATGGGCCAATTCCAGAAAAAATCCAAATATTTATGGACTGAATTTTTAAACTAAAAAGGAAGGTTACTTTATTAAGCCCTATTTAAAAAGTACATAACGTTACAAATATGTGTTCCTAAAGCTTAGAACACTAAACTATTAATGAACTCAAGAACATCAATGAGAAAGTCAGCTAGAATTTATAGTCATTTATATGGTCACCATTGAGCAGCAGCATGTAGATAGCTTTTGTCTGTTTATATATCCACTCAAGAAATATTTATTCAGTCACATAAATGCTAGACAGTCTCCTATACATACAACAAACAGAGGAAGTCCTTGCCCTCATGAAGCTGATATAATTATTATATATTCCCCCAAGTAATTTACACGCTATACTGTGCCCCAGGAAGCCCTCGAGCCCTAACTGTGTGTGGCACTTCCAATCGCAGGAGGATTTCCTGTGGGGGGGCAGCTCGAGCCCCTCCTACTGCACCTGTCCTTGAACTGCAAAGAGAAATTTCCCTAAGAGAAGACAGCTTTAGCTGTGCTCACGGTCCTCAACCTCCGACTCACCAGTATATGCAAAACCGATGTGTGCCAGTGAATCACAGGAACCCCTACTAGTTGTTTTCGGAAGGGGAAATCTTAAGCTCTCTTTTGAGGAGGGATTTTTACAGCTAATAAAGCCTACTTCTTAGACTTGCTGGAACCATTATGTTTATTGATTATTTTTCTACATACCCTTTCATTCAAATAAACCTTGAAAGGTAGAGTCTAAGCATGAAAACAATATAATGCATAAACTGGACTCTGCTATTGTCAATGTATTATTTCACCCATTTTAGCAATTGAATCAGATCTCTATCAACAAATATTTACTTCATTTGTTTCTTGCACATGCTATTTGGAAGTCAAAATACTATATCCACTATGGGATGAACATACTGATCATTTAACTTGCTTGATATAAGAATTAAGTTTGTAAATATTAGGAAATATAAATAATAATTTGGTTATTTATAGCCATTTGAACATTTTGAGATCTTGTTTGGAGGTTCCAACAGGGAAGCACATCTACTTGTATATGCTTGACAGCAGAACGGTTCTCCTTTACTGGGGACGGCTTTCCTCTTGGACCAAGCACACAGCTTTGGAACGGACACCTGCCCAGCCAGCCAGACCAGCCAAATCAACCCTGGTGATCAATGGGCTGATGGATGTCGCAGCCAGATCGCATCCCTTCACATCCCAGCTGCATATTTTAATCAGAAAATATCTAGATACTAGAGAATGTTTGGTAGCATTTTATTAGCCAATGATGTAGTCACTGACTGTACTTTTAAATTTAAAAAATGATATTGGTAAATCCTGACTACTGGCTCGGCACTAAAAATTTTAAACTTGCATATTTTTGTTCCAGGAAAGTGATGATAGTTAGATTATGAATCACAGAGATAGTGTGTGCCCATTTTCTACTTCTTGTCATAAAGATCTGTAAAATGCTGGTAATAGATTGAAACTGTTTTCAGGATATTATGGAGAAAATACTAGATCTATTTAAAGATATCATTGCTATTACAATGTAGGTTCATGAAACTGGCAGTCAACTCTCAAGGTCTGTATATGATAAGCGACTCCTCTTGTAAATGGAAATTCACCCTTAAACTCGCCCCTATCCTGCTCTTGGCTTGTAGCTCTCCATTAAATGCCAAACTTTTTCTGTTGAGGGGAAGAGAGTGATTAAAGACTTCTTGTTTCCATATTAGAAACTGGCCTTGACCACTGCAGCAACACATTGATGTATTTTATAAATAATTTATGAACCTCAAAGGTCTGGTTTGGGAGATATTCACCTTTTCTCCATCTGTGCACCACACCTCATTCATCAAAACCAAGACCAGTGCATGCAATTCAGTTTCAAGATGGCTAAAGTCATACATTAAACACATAAGTGCACCAATGTAGCTCTGCTGTTGTCCAAAGACCACATGCAGTAACTCTGAGAGCCATCTATTTTGACCATGAACCTTGACTAATTATACCATAGAAAAGAAGTGTTGGAATTCCTTTTTATAAATGGTAAATACTACCACAAAAGGAAAAATTGAAGATGGTTTTGGCTGTTGGCAAAACTGCCCCAAAATTTTAAATATGACGGTGCAGCCCCAATGACTGCTTTCAAGCTATACCTTTTCTGAATGCGAATGGTAAATACTACCACAAAAGGAAAAATTGAAGATGGTTTTGGATGTTGGCAAAACTGCCCCCAAATTTTAAATATGACGGTGCAGCCCCAATGACTGCTTTCAAGCTATACCTTTTCTGAATGCTCTGTGCACCGTATGGGCTGCATGACACTTGTCAGTGGAATTTTCCTTATGACAAATTGTCTCAAAGGAAAATGCAGTTGTGCATACATTGAATTTGCTTTCTAAATTATATAGAATTTAAAAGTATTTTACAGCCAGGTATATTGAGCAGAGCCAAAACTTTTAACAGAATATAGAGACCAAGCAGGAACTATTTATTTAT
The DNA here is from genome assembly GCF_000696425.1 of Galeopterus variegatus. Taxonomy (NCBI): domain Eukaryota; kingdom Metazoa; phylum Chordata; class Mammalia; order Dermoptera; family Cynocephalidae; genus Galeopterus; species Galeopterus variegatus. The sequence goes on along the minus strand of NW_007732290.1, from coordinate 42,739 downwards.
ACATTATTCACAAATATTCCAAGTTTCTCATTTACACCACTTTGCTATTCATATAAATCATTAAATGATACCATAGTTAGCTCTTTTTTACAATTTGAAGTGGAGGCTCTTAAATATGAACGACTCCTTACACTTTTTATATTAGAAATTCTGAGTCTTTAAAGTAACAAATAATACCTTTAAACTCAATTTCACTAATGCTTTCTTCCAAGGACAGTATAGTATTTATTAGAGACTCAAAAATTTTCTCTTAAAGAATTCTTTGAAAATAATGCTCATTTGATAAAAGATGTGATTTTATATGTAACTACACAATACAAGTATAAAATTTTAAAATGCATAATAGCAGCCTATATTTATGAAAACAGTTACTAAATTATTGCATTGTGTATTGTTGAATGTACTAAATATCCTAATTTGAGCATCACATACTGCACACAGGTACGTATATTCAACACAGTACCCCACAGATATGTACAATCAATTATGTTCAATAAATTTTTAAAAAATTTTTTTCAAAGGTACAGTCAGGCATTTATCATGTTTTTTGAAGCAAGATTAGCATNCCATAGAAAAGAAGTGTTGGAATTCCTTTTTATAAATGGTAAATACTACCACAAAAGGGAAAAATTGAAGATGGTTTTGGCTGTTGGCAAAACTGCCCCAAAATTTTAAATATGACGGTGCAGCCCCAATGACTGCTTTCAAGCTATACCTTTTCTGAATGCTCTGTGCACCGTATGGGCTGCATGACACTTGTCAGTGGAATTTTCCTTATGACAAATTGTCTCAAAGGAAAATGCAGTTGTGCATACATTGAATTTGCTTTCTAAATTATATAGAATTTAAAAGTATTTTACAGCCAGGTATATTGAGCAGAGCCAAAACTTTTAACAGAATATAGAGACCAAGCAGGAACTATTTATTTATACATTATTCACAAATATACCAAGTTTCTCATTTACACCACTTTGCTATTCATATAAATCATTAAATGATACCATAGTTAGCTCTTTTTTACAATTTGAAGTGGAGGATCTTAAATATGAACGACTCTTTACACTTTTTATATTAGAAATTCTGAGTCTTTAAAGTAACAAATAATACCTTTAAACTCAATTTCACTAATGCTTTCTTCCAAGGACAGTATAGTATTTATTAGAGACTCAAAAATTTTTTCTTAAAGAATTCTTTGAAAATAATGCTCATTTGATAAAAGATGTGATTTTATATGTAACTACACAATACAAGTATAAAATTTTAAAATGCATAATAACAGCCTATATTTATGAAAACAGTTACTAAATTATTACATCGTGTATTGTTGAATGTACTAAATATCCTGATTTGAGCATCACATACTGCACACAGGTACGTATATTCAACACAGTACCCCACAGATATGTACAATCAATTATGTTTCAATAAATTTTTTAAAAATTTTTTTCAAAGGTACAGTCAGGCATTTATCATGTTTTTTGAAGCAAGATTAGCATTCTTAATTGCAAGGAAATCAGACTTTTGTCTATTTATGTATTTGTTTATTATGTGAGCAATCCTTTATTGAGTGACAGTTGTAGAATAAGTAAAAATAAATGACACAAGTCATATCCTGAAGATATTTACAAAACTTATAAATTATAATGTGATAAGATGATAAAACCTAAGTATAGGTAAAGATCACCCACAGAGGAGTGATTGATTTTGACTGAAGTTTAGGGAAGCTTTATTAAAAAGATATCATTTGAAATAGGTTTTGACAAATTAGTCAGGTATCATACACAGAGAAATTAAGGAAAGAGAGGGGAATAGCATAGAGACAAAAACTAAGGTGTGTTCTAGTGAATACAAAGATTTCATAGAATTAATGCATTCTGCAAAATCTGCACATTAGATAGCTACCACAAGTAGATGATAGAAGAAGTAGCTAAATTTTGAAAGCAATAGTGGTAAACAAAATTATTAAATTATCTCAACAGTGTTTTTTCCCTGTTTGTTTGTTTATTCCTGATGGATTGAATGGGTTTCTCTCTATACCTTTTACTCTTCTTCCCATATCGGTACATACCTGACCGATTTGCAAATGCCACCACGTGCATTTTTTGCATGAGGGCTTTCTCTGACTCTGAAGCCCTCTTGACTACCTTCACTAGGCCCAAAATATGGGAGAACAAACACTCATAGGTGCAGACTCAACCAATGGCTGATGGAAATTGGTGTGTAAATATCACAATTGCCTGGGCCCTTGGGTGGATTACTCAGATACATATTTTACCCTGCCTCCTAGAGTTCCACAGGAGGATTAAACTCCAGTTATCCATAGTCACAATTTGCTTGAAAATGAAGCCTTTTGTGTGTTTATTTTGTTCCCTGTCTCACTTCCTTATTCTCCTGAGATCACCTGCAAACTGAACCACTTGTACCTGAATGGTTGTTTTAGTCTGAATCCTAAAGTGAAATGTACATTGGGATGAAAGTACATGAAGCGAAATGAAATTACATGAGCAAGAAATAAATTTTATTTATTGTAAGCCACTGAAACTTTGAGACCACTTGTTCCTGAAGAATAACAGATCTTGCACCGACTGAAAAATAAAATAGGGAAAAGAAGTCATCTACAGAATTAGAATGAAAGGCATTGTGTTATAATAACACAGAAGGCACTCAGAAAAGAGACTTTGTATTTCAGGAAAAAGACAATGTATTCACCAAGAAAGACAGGTTGGCTTAAAATGTGGAAATTTTGAAAAAAAGGGAGAATAATGCAGGCTGTTCAGCACAGAAACAATATAACTAAATTTGGATAATTGTATGTAGAGAAAATTGAAAAGGAATTAATCTATATAAAGATGAGTTTAATTTCTTACCTGCAAAATCTGTATATCTACTGAATTCTCTGTCTCATTAAACACACGACTATTTTCCTAGTTGCCCAAACAAAACATGCACCGTTTTCTTCTCCTCTGCTTTTTTCCCACGTCTCAGATCCACTCCTTACTCCTATTCAATGGGCGGGTCTTGCCAATTCCACCACCTAAATATGTCTCAAATCTATCCCCCCCCCCTTTTTTTTAATCTCTGTGACTGCTCTGAGTCAGAGTCTTACTCTCTCGTGCTTGGGCCATTGCAACATGCTGGTTCCTGTTCTTCCTTTCTTCAATTCTGTCAGCCTCAACTCTATACTCCTGTGATGGAATGAGGGATTGAAAAGCAAATCTGATCACTTCACTCCCCCTTTTAGAACCTATAAACAGCCTAAAAGACAATCAATTGAGATGAAGAAAATATCAAAAACTTCATGTATTTTTATTTTATCCTACAAAATGAAATAAACTACTAATATCTAATACATGGAGAGACAACATAATGTGTATGAAATTTATAAATACAAATAGATATATTAGAGATGACTTTTTAAAAGTTTTACTAAATAGCTGTATAATTAAGAAAATTTGAAGGCAATTAGCATAATGGATAAAATTTGAGTTACTTATCACGGCAAACAAAAGCAAACTCCAGCTTTAGTTTCCTACCACTCCACCCAACGAACCTCACACACTAGTAACACCAGTTTTTGTTTGGATTCTTGCTTATACATTGTGCTATTTCATATTTCTCTCTATTTGCTTACATCACCTTATATCAAAACACTCTTTTCACTTGTCTTCATACATCAAACTCAATCTCCTTCAAAACTTCATTCAGCGACCATTGCTTCAAGAACACCCTCCTAAACTCTCACAAAGGGCTGAAATCAGTGCTCACAGGGCACCATTTGAATACTGCTCATAACACATACCCTATGTTATGACAACACTGTTTATGTATCATGCGTGTTTGTATGCCTGTCTCTTCTATTCATTGAAAGTATTCTGAGGTCAAGAATCATTTTTTATTTATCTTTGGATTTCTAGGACCTCGAAGAATATCTGTTAGAAGATTTGGGCCCTAAATAAATGTTTGTTGAACTATTATATACCAAAGGGAGAATAGTTAGGTGTCTATTGTAAAAAACCCAGATATAAAATATAAAGAGAAGAAACAAAAATCTATATGCCTTGATTCTTCCATTTTGTGTAAACAGTGGAGAGGAAGTGTTGATTGTAAGGGGTCTGAGGTTTCACTCTACAGCAGTCAAAGAGAAGAAACAAAAATCTATATGCCTTGATTCTTCCATTTTGTGTAAACAGTGGAGAGGCAGTGTTGATTGTAAGGGGTCTGAGGTTTCACTCTACAGCAGTCCCTCTTAAATGCAGGGGATATGTTCCCATACACCCAGTGGATGCCTGAAACTGGGGATAGCCCTGAACCATATAGACACTGTTCTTCCCTAAACATACATACCTCTGATAAAGCTTAATCTATAAGTTAGACACATTAAGAAATTAACAACAATAACTAATAATAAAATAAAACGGTTATAACAATATGCCAGTATTATTATGCTTGCACTTTGAGGCCATTATTAAGTAAAACGAGGGTGACTTGAACACAAGTACCACGATCCCACCACAGTCGAGCTGATAACCAAGTTGGCCACTAAAAGCCTAATGGGTGGGGAGGGTCTACAGTGTGGCTGTGCTGGACAAAGGACAATCTAGGTCCCAGTGGGACAGCTGGACAAAGATGGATGGCACAAGATTTCATCATGCTACTCAAGATAGCATGCAATTTAAAACTTATGAATTATTTCTGGAATTTTCCTTTTAACATTTTCAGCTGGTTGTTGGCCATAGGAAACTGAAACCACAGAAAGTAAAACCGAGGGTGTGGGAGAGCTACTGTACTGGTAATCAAATAATTTACATTATTATTGTTTCACAGACATTGGCAGAAGACAAGACTCCTAGGTCAGCCAAGGACTTTATTCCTCAGGACACAGCAATTCACGCTTGAACTTCATGTTTACATCAGTTCCCACACTCTCTAAGTCCCATCGTAGTGATGTGGAGTGGCCCAGGGGATGCTGAGCATGCAGTGGATTTTCTTCAGAGCTGAAGAACCCAATCTTTTATAATGGACCAGGCATAAATTTGCTTAAACTTTGCCCTGAAAAGAGACATTATCTTAATTTTCCTTGACAGCAAGAAAACCTGTTCTCTACCCCGGAGGGAGATGTTACCTCTAATTTCCAATGCTGTTCACATTGAAAAAGGTAGTTGACAGAAAAAGCTGCCAGAGTCTCTGTTCACATGACATGTAGAAGTGTTAAAAAGTGTGGAGAAGTGTTGAACTGCGAAAGAGAAGACTTGTTGAGAATTATCTTCCAAACACAAATAATTAAAATGTCCTAAACATATGTGAAGGTCCTGGAACTGTTAGTTTGGCCATGCCTGGAAGATTCTACTTAAAATGAACTCTTCTTCTGGGCCGGCCCAGTGGCGCACTGCACTAGTGCGCCGCTTGGGAAGCGCGGCTGTGCTCCCGCCGAGGGTTCGGATCCCACATACAGACCGGTTCCCGCTCACTGGCTGAGCGAGGCGTGGGGGCAATGCCGAGGGTTGCGATCCCGTTGCCGGTCCCCGGTCCGGTACGGGGGCAACACTGAGGGTTGCGATCCATTGCCGGAC